>NC_069499.1:4384210-4541200 GCF_027579735.1 Bombina bombina
CCCAGTATGTACAGAGCAGCATGAGACAGGCTGGTACCATCAGAGCTAAGATAACTTACAGACTGATAATGTACAGAGCAGCATGAGACAGGCTGGTACCATCAGAGCTAAGATAACTTACAGACTGATAATGTACAGAGCAGCATGAGACAGGCTGGTACCATCAGAGCTGAGATAACTTACAGACTGATAATGTACAGAGCAGCATGAGACAGGCTGGTACCATCAGAGCTGAGATAACTTACAGACTGATAATGTACAGAGCAGCATGAGACAGGCTGGTACCATCAGAGCTAAGATAACTTACAGACTGATAATGTACAGAGCAGCATGAGACAGGCTGGTACCATCAGAGCTGAGATAACTTACAGACTGATAATGTACAGAGCAGCATGAGACAGGCTGGTACCATCAGAGCTGAGATAACTTACAGACTGATAATGTACAGAGCAGCATGAGACAGGCTGGTACCATCAGAGCTGAGATAACTTACAGACTGATAATGTACAGAGCAGCATGAGACAGGCTGGTACCATCAGAGCTGAGATAACTTACAGACTGATAATGTACAGAGCAGCATGAGACAGGCTGGTACCATCAGAGCTGAGATAACTTACAGACTGATAATGTACAGAGCAGCATGAGACAGGCTGGTACCATCAGAGCTAAGATAACTTACAGACTGATAATGTACAGAGCAGCATGAGACAGGCTGGTACCATCAGAGCTGAGATAACTTACAGACTGATAATGTACAGAGCAGCATGAGACAGGCTGGTACCATCAGAGCTGAGATAACTTACAGACTGATAATGTACAGAGCTGCATGAGACAGGCTGGTACCATCAGAGCTGAGATAACTTACAGACTGATAATGTACAGAGCAGCATGAGACAGGCTGGTACCATCAGAGCTGAGATAACTTACAGACTGATAATGTACAGAGCAGCATGAGACAGGCTGGTACCATCAGAGCTGAGATAACTTACAGACTGATAATGTACAGAGCAGCATGAGACAGGCTGGTACCATCAGAGCTGAGATAACTTACAGACTGATAATGTACAGAGCAGCATGAGACAGGCTGGTACCATCAGAGCTGAGATAACTTACAGACTGATAATGTACAGAGCTGCATGAGACAGGCTGGTACCATCAGAGCTGAGATAACTTACAGACTGATAATGTACAGAGCAGCATGAGACAGGCTGGTACCATCAGAGCTGAGATAACTTACAGACTGATAATGTACAGAGCAGCATGAGACAGGCTGGTACCATCAGAGCTGAGATAACTTACAGACTGATAATGTACAGAGCAGCATGAGACAGGCTGGTACCATCAGAGCTGAGATAACTTACAGACTGATAATGTACAGAGCTGCATGAGACAGGCTGGTACCATCAGAGCTGAGATAACTTACAGACTGAGTCACAGCACCCACCCTGCACCATGTACTAGACAAGAGTAATGTTAGTCAAGCTTTGGTGGTGTTAATAAGTGACCCCTGAGGGTCTAGACAAAACAATTATTGTGTAGTACCTACCTGCTCACTCACAAGTTTCTTGTCCCCAGTAAAACCTGTGTGCTACTGCACTGCACATTTCCTTTAAATTAAACTTTTTATAATGAAAATATATTTCTGCTTATAGATGTGATGTCACTAGGGTTGCCGGCTCTGTTCCACAGAAATACTGAAGAATCTGCTGATTACTGGGGGTCACAAAATGCTCACCCCCCCCCCCTAAAAGCTCCATCTGAGACCCTGGTCTATATTCCACCATATACATTTTCACAACTGAGCAGTTATTTTATCCCTTGGCTGCCAGTACCACTCAAAAGAATTATTTTACCTGCTTGTTAGCCAGTAACACACAAAAATTAATTGAATCCCTCCTTCTTTCTGAAGTCTTCTTTTACTAGTTATAGGAGGCCTTATAGATTTATCTAACACTCAGGAACTTAAACAAATGCTTATTAAGTGTCCAGCATTTTTGTGAAGATTTTACTGGACAGCTTTATAAAATTCTGTCCTGTTTTATACCAGACACCTGGCAACCCTAGATGTCACACGCAGGGGCAGAAATCTTATACAGGAGCAGTAGTACAATTGAATTGCCTTTGAGTAGGAAATAATTATCGCACACAAATACTGATTTCCATCCTGGCCCATTTGCAATGCATTCTTTAGCCTGTTAAATAAGGCGCAGGCTGAGAATTGAAAAGAAACCTTGCTTTTATTATTGAATACATCAGTAGTGAGCAGAAAACATATGTTATTGTGCAGCCCTCCTGCCGGGCACGGGGACCGTACTGCTCTTAGTCTAATCACAATACGTAACAAGCACCTGTGAGACCTTCGCTAATGGCCTCAACTCGTGCCGCTCTGAGTGCTGCTCTCACCCAAAGGAACAGACAAAGCAAATGAAAAAAAATGCCACAAGAACAAACGCCAAAGAAATAATCAATATCTACAGTATCGACTGGCACTCACATCATCTTTCCCACACTGCACATATTTTGATAGATAAATGTTGATTGATTTGCTGAAGGAGCCGTGTTGTGTGCTGCTGTAATACAATACATGTTAGTGAGGGATTATCATGAGATTTGAGTATTGAAAAGGCAGCGGGAGTTATTGATCTGTAATCTATCTAATAAATATACATTACACAGTACAGTTACACACATAATAACACTATCTAATAAATATACATTACACAGTATAGTTACACACATAATAACACTATCTAATAAATATACATTACACAGTACAGTTACACACATAATAACACTATCTAATAAATATACATTACACAGTACAGTTACACACATAATAACACCATCTAATAAATATACATTACACAGTACAGTTACACACATAATAACACTATCTAATAAATATACATTACACAGTACAGTTACACACATAATAATACTATCTAATAAATATACATTACACAGTATAGTTACACTCATAATAACACTATCTAATAAATATACATTACATAGTATAGTTACACACATAATAACACTATCTAATAAATATACATTACACAGTACAGTTAAATTCATAATAACACTGTCTAATAAATATACATTACACAGTACAGTTACACACATAATAACACTGTCTAATAAATATACATTACACAGTACAGTTACACACATAATAACACTATCTAATAAATATACATTACACAGTTTAGTTACACACATAATAACACCATCTAATAAATATACATTACACAGTATAGTTACACTCATAATAACACTATCTAATAAATATACATTACACAGTACAGTTACACACATAATAACACTATCTAATAAATATACATTACACAGTATAGTTATACACATAATAACACTATCTAATAAATATACATTACACAGTACAGTTACACACATAATAACAATATCTAATAAATATACATTACACAGTACAGTTACACACATAATAACACTGTCTAATAAATATACATTACACAGTACAGTTACACACATAATAACACTGTCTAATAAATATACATTACACAGTACAGTTACACACATAATAACACTGTCTAATAAATATACATTACACAGTACAGTTACACACATAATGACACTGTCTAATAAATATACATTACACAGTACAGTTACACACATAATAACACTGTCTAATAAATATACATTACACAGTACAGTTACACACATAATAACACTATCTAATAAATATACATTACACAGTACAGTTACACACATAATAACACTATCTAATAAATATACATTACACAGTACGGTTACACACATAATAACACTATCTAATAACAATACATTACACAGTACAGTTACACACATAATAACACTATGTAATAAATATACATTACATAGTACAGTTACACACATAATAACACTATCTAATAAATATACATTACACAGTACAGTTACACACATAATAACACTATCTAATAAATATACATTACACAGTACAGTTACACACATAACACTATCTAATAAATATACATTACACAGTACAGTTTCACACATAACACTATCTAATAAATATACATTACACAGTACAGTTACACACATAATAACACAGTCTAATAAATATACATTACACAGTACAGTTACACACATAACAACACTATCTAATAAATATACATTACACAGTATAGTTACACACATAATAACACTACCTAATAAATATACATTACACAATACAGTTACACTTATAATAACACTATATAATAAATATACATTACACAGTACAGTTACACACATAATAACAATATCTAATAAATATACATTACACAGACCAGTTACACACATAATAACACTATCTAATAACAATACATTACACAGTACAGTTACATACATAATAACACTATCTAATAAATATACATTACACAGTACAGTTACACACATAACACTATCTAATAAATATACATTACACAGTACAGTTACACACATAATAACACTGTCTAATAAATATACATTACGCAGTACAGTTACACACATAATAACACTATCTAATAAATATACATTACACAGTACAGTTACACACATAATAACACCATATAATAAATATAAATTACATGGTACAGTTACACACATAATAACACTATATAATAAATATACATTACACAGTACAGTTACACACATAATAACACTATCTAATAAATATATATTACACAGTACAGTTACACACATAATAACACTAGCTAATAAATGTACATTACACAGTACAGTTACACACATAATAACACTATCTAATAAATATACATTACACAATACAGTTACACACATAATAACACTATGTAATAAATATACATTATACAGTACAGTTACACACATAATAACACTATCTAACAATACATTACACAGTATAGTTACACACATAATAACACAATCTAATAGATATACATTACACAGTACAGTTACACACATAATAACACTGTCTAATAAATATACATTACACAGTACAGTTACACACATAATAACACTTTCTAATAAATATACAGTACACAGTACAGTTACACACATAATAACACTATCTAATAACAATACATTACACAGTACAGTTACACACATAATAACACTATGTAATAAATATACATTACATAGTACAGTTACACACATAATAACACTATCTAATAAATATACATTACACAGTACAGTTACACACATAATAACACTATCTAATAAATATACATTACACAGTACAGTTACACACATAACACTATCTAATAAATATACATTACACAGTACAGTTTCACACATAACACTATCTAATAAATATACATTACACAGTACAGTTACACACATAATAACACCATCTAATAAATATACATTACACAGTACAGTTACACACATAATAACACTATCTAATAAATATACATTACACAGTACAGTTACACACATAATAATACTATCTAATAAATATACATTACACAGTATAGTTACACTCATAATAACACTATCTAATAAATATACATTACATAGTATAGTTACACACATAATAACACTATCTAATAAATATACATTACACAGTACAGTTAAATTCATAATAACACTGTCTAATAAATATACATTACACAGTACAGTTACACACATAATAACACTGTCTAATAAATATACATTACACAGTACAGTTACACACATAATAACACTATCTAATAAATATACATTACACAGTTTAGTTACACACATAATAACACCATCTAATAAATATACATTACACAGTATAGTTACACTCATAATAACACTATCTAATAAATATACATTACACAGTACAGTTACACACATAATAACACTATCTAATAAATATACATTACACAGTATAGTTATACACATAATAACACTATCTAATAAATATACATTACACAGTACAGTTACACACATAATAACAATATCTAATAAATATACATTACACAGTACAGTTACACACATAATAACACTGTCTAATAAATATACATTACACAGTACAGTTACACACATAATAACACTGTCTAATAAATATACATTACACAGTACAGTTACACACATAATAACACTGTCTAATAAATATACATTACACAGTACAGTTACACACATAATGACACTGTCTAATAAATATACATTACACAGTACAGTTACACACATAATAACACTGTCTAATAAATATACATTACACAGTACAGTTACACACATAATAACACTATCTAATAAATATACATTACACAGTACAGTTACACACATAATAACACTATCTAATAAATATACATTACACAGTACGGTTACACACATAATAACACTATCTAATAACAATACATTACACAGTACAGTTACACACATAATAACACTATGTAATAAATATACATTACATAGTACAGTTACACACATAATAACACTATCTAATAAATATACATTACACAGTACAGTTACACACATAATAACACAGTCTAATAAATATACATTACACAGTACAGTTACACACATAACAACACTATCTAATAAATATACATTACACAGTATAGTTACACACATAATAACACTACCTAATAAATATACATTACACAATACAGTTACACTTATAATAACACTATATAATAAATATACATTACACAGTACAGTTACACACATAATAACAATATCTAATAAATATACATTACACAGACCAGTTACACACATAATAACACTATCTAATAACAATACATTACACAGTACAGTTACATACATAATAACACTATCTAATAAATATACATTACACAGTACAGTTACACACATAACACTATCTAATAAATATACATTACACAGTACAGTTACACACATAATAACACTGTCTAATAAATATACATTACGCAGTACAGTTACACACATAATAACACTATCTAATAAATATACATTACACAGTACAGTTACACACATAATAACACCATATAATAAATATAAATTACATGGTACAGTTACACACATAATAACACTATATAATAAATATACATTACACAGTACAGTTACACACATAATAACACTATCTAATAAATATATATTACACAGTACAGTTACACACATAATAACACTAGCTAATAAATGTACATTACACAGTACAGTTACACACATAATAACACTATCTAATAAATATACATTACACAATACAGTTACACACATAATAACACTATGTAATAAATATACATTATACAGTACAGTTACACACATAATAACACTATCTAACAATACATTACACAGTATAGTTACACACATAATAACACAATCTAATAGATATACATTACACAGTACAGTTACACACATAATAACACTGTCTAATAAATATACATTACACAGTACAGTTACACACATAATAACACTTTCTAATAAATATACAGTACACAGTACAGTTACACACATAATAACACTATCTAATAACAATACATTACACAGTACAGTTACACACATAATAACACTATGTAATAAATATACATTACATAGTACAGTTACACACATAATAACACTATCTAATAAATATACATTACACAGTACAGTTACACACATAATAACACTATCTAATAAATATACATTACACAGTACAGTTACACACATAACACTATCTAATAAATATACATTACACAGTACAGTTTCACACATAACACTATCTAATAAATATACATTACACAGTACAGTTACACACATAATAACACAGTCTAATAAATATACATTACACAGTACAGTTACACACATAACAACACTATCTAATAAATATACATTACACAGTATAGTTACACACATAATAACACTACCTAATAAATATACATTACACAATACAGTTACACTTATAATAACACTATATAATAAATATACATTACACAGTACAGTTACACACATAATAACACTATCTAATAAATATACATTACACAGTACAGTTACACACATAATAACACTATCTAATAACAATACATTACACAGTACAGTTACACACATAATAACACTATCTAATAAATATACATTACACAGTACAGTTACACACATAACACTATCTAATAAATATACATTACACAGTACAGTTACACACATAATAACACTGTCTAATAAATATACATTACACAGTACAGTTACACACATAATAAAACTATCTAATAAATATACATTACACAGTACAGTTACACACATAATAACACCATATAATAAATATAAATTACATTGTACAGTTACACACATAATAACACTATATAATAAATATACATTACACAGTACAGTTACACACATAATAACACTATCTAATAAATATATATTACACAGTACAGTTACACACATAATAACACTAGCTAATAAATGTACATTACACAGTACAGTTACACACATAATAACACTATCTAATAAATATACATTACACAATACAGTTACACACATAATAACACTGTCTAATAAATCTACATTACACTGTACAGTTACACACATAATAACAGTAGCTAATAAATGTACATTACACAGTACAGTTACACACATAATAACACTATCTAAAAAATATACATTACACAATACAGTTACACACATAATAACACTATGTAATAAATATACATTATACAGTACAGTTACACACATAATAACACTATCTAACAATACATTACACAGTATAGTTACACACATAATAACACAATCTAATAGATATACATTACACAGTACAGTTACACACATAATAACACTGTCTAATAAATATACATTACACAGTACAGTTACACACATAATAACACTGTTTAATAAATATACATTACACAGTACAGTTACACACATAATAACACTTTCTAATAAATATACAGTACACAGTACAGTTACACACATAATAACACTTTCTAATAAATATACATTACATAGTACAGTTACACTTATCATAACACTGTCTAATAAATATACATTACACAGTACAGTTACACACATAATAACACCATCTAATAAATATACATTACACAGTACAGTTACACACATAATAACACTATCTAATAAATATACATTACACAGTACGGTTACACACATAATAACACTATCTAATAAATATACATTACACAGTACGGTTACACACATAATAACACTGTCTAATAAATATACATTACACAGTACAGTTACACACATTATAACACTATCTAATAAATATACATTACACAGTACGGTTACACACATAATAACACTGTCTAATAAATATACATTACACAGTACAGTTACACACATAATAACACTATCTAATAAATGTACATTACACAGTACAGTTACACACATAATAACACTATCTAATAAATATACATTACACAGTACAGTTACACACATAATAACACTATCTAATAAATATACATTACACAGTGCGGTTACACACATAATAACACTGTCTAATAAATATACATTACACAGTACAGTTACACACATAATAACATTATGTAATAAATATACATTACACAGTACAGTTACACAAATAATAACACTATGTAATAAATATATGATTTGCTGAAGGAGCCGTGTTGTGTGCTGCTGTAATACAATACATGTTAGTGAGGGATTATCATGAGATTTGCGTATTGAAAAGGCAGCGGGAGTTATTGATCTGTAATAGAACTGATAATGAGGGTTTGGTCAGTGCAGTGACCATCTGCTGACATTTATTATCCCACTTCTGGCTAATGAACAGCAGCAGTTAAATAGGCAAAAAACAGGACTAATCTCACCACAGTCACGGCAGATAAATGTATATTTATAAGGTTTAAGTGAAACTGAGCATTTGATGTTGAAACTCACGTGTTTAGCATTTTGATTGGATGAGGGGATTTCACTGAAATTTGGCACTTTGTACAGAAAATCGGTTCAGTTAATTAAGTGTTTTTTTTAAGTGAATCATTTTTAACAAGGCTACAGCACAAATGTTTCTGATGTTTTTATAGGCTAATGAATTTGCCTTAAGTTAATTGGTTCTGGTAATCTTATGCTTTAATGTCAGTTTATAAGGAATTTATGAGCAGAAGGAAATACGCAATGGAGTATTTAATACTGACGGTAATATCTGATAACATAAAGTATATCGGCTGTTGGGTTAATGTAATATAACTAAATAACATTTAGCACAGGTCTCATATGTTCTGTGAAGCTGGAGTTGTATGAGATCTGACAGGCCCAGGGATCTTGTAGAGATAATTTCATTTCAGGTGCAAATTATTATTAATATCTGAAATCTGCTAAATGATTAGTTTTACGCTGACTGGCTGAGGAGTAAAAATGTCGCCTACTCAATATAAAGGGTTTATTTGTTATTTTAATCCTATTGAAAACATCTTACTATAAAGTCTCTAGTGTAGAGGGGGAATCTGAAGAATTAAAATTGATCTTTTGTGTGAAAATACTTCGCTCAATAGTTTTCCCTCTTGTATCTATAATGGATGAAGAATTTGTTCCCCTATGTGAGTCATTATAAAAACTAACAGCACAGGGTATATGGTGACTGCACAATGAGCTCCGCTGGTTCACATTCTGCACAGGGCTGTCCCTCTGTCACAGAGCTCCGACTGAAACGTTCTAAAACATACAGGGCGATTTTACGAGCGATATAGGGTTTTCATGGCCGTTTGTGCACAAGTTAAAATTTACTTGTATTACAAGTTGAAAGTAAATGCAAACGCTTGAGCACAATCTATGCTAGAATAATTATCGCAACTTCAGAGCACTCGAATAAAAAGTGTCACAAAAAACATCAAAATAAATTACACAGTACAGTTAAACTCATAATAACACCATCTAATAACAATACGTTACACAGTACTATTACACTCATAATAACACTGTCTTATAAATATAAATTACACAGTACAGTTACACACATAATAACACTGTCTTATAAATATAAATTACACAGTACAGTTACACAAATAACACTATCTAATAAATATACATTACACACTACAGTTACACTCATAACACTATCTAATAAATATACATTACACAGTACAGTTACACACATAATAACACTATCTAATAAATATACATTACACAGTACAGTTACACACATAATAACACTGTCTAATAAATATACATTACACGGTACAGTTACACACATAACACTATCTAATAAATATACATTACACTATACAGTTACACACATAATAACACAATATAATAAATATACATTACACAGTACAGTTACACACATAATAACACTGTCTAATAAATATACATTACACGGTACAGTTACACTCATAATAACACCATCTAATAAATATACATTACACAGTACAGTTACACACATAATAACACTATATAATAAATATACATTACACGCTACAGTTACACACATAATAACACCATCTAATAAATATACATTACACACTACAGTTACACTCATAACACTATCTAATAAATATACATTACACAGTACAGTTACACACATAATAACACTATCTAGGAGAAAATAAAAATCAAATTATTTCCCTTTAGTGCTGACAACTTAATTCTAGGGGGTGATTTTAATGCTACCTTATGTCCGGTATTAGATAGACTTTCTAATAAAAATAGATTAGCTTACGAAAAGAATGCAAAATATTTATCACAATTTTGTGCAAAGCTAAAATCAGTGGATATATGGCGTCTAAAAAACCCAGATAAACAGGTATTTTCTTGCGAATCTAAAGCACACTGCACTTTCTCGAGAATTGACCTACTGTTAATTACGGAGAATTTAGCCAGTCAGAAATTAGGGACAGGAATTGGAGATATCATTATCTCAGACCATGCAATTATTTCTTTGTCATTTCCTTCTGGGTTAAAGAATAGGATACAAACGCCTAGTTTTTATTTTCCCCGACATTTGCAAACTAACCTTAAATTTGTTAATTTTTTGAGATCCCTCTGGCAACGATACTATTCTGATAATATAAGCTATGCTAATAAACCGGAAATTTTATGGGAAGCTTTTAAAGCTGTAATGCGGGGAGAAATACAATCATATATTAGTATAGCGAAGAAAAAGAGTAAAGCATGGGAAATCCAAATCATGAATAAAATTAGGAACTCATATAGAAATTATTGTTTAAGGCGCACTTCGGGAAACTGGAAAAAATATCAAGATAATAGGAAGGAAAGAGACTTGTTCTTAAAACAAAAACTCTTAGAGGAGGAAGCAAGAATAAATCTCCAATTTAAAGGATTGCACGGCTCCTCCGCTAAATATCTAGCTAGACTCACTAAGGTCAGAAAAAAGAAAAATATTATTCCCGCAATTCAAACTGAAAAGGGAAGATATACGGAGACTAAGGGGATTATGGAGGCATTTTTTGCCTATTATCAACAATTATACTCTGGAGTAGAGACGGATATTATTAACCAAGATACCTTTTGGTCCATGATAAAGCTGCCTCAATTAAGTAGCGAGGACTTAATATCGATTAATGCTCCAATATCTATCGATGAAATTAGAAAAGCCATAGATCATTTGAAGATGAATAAGGCTCCTGGACCAGATGGGTTTCCAGCGGAGTTTTATAAATGTCTTGGTGAGCTCCTTCTGCCCACTTTAGAAAAACTTTTTAATTACTATTATATGTCTAATAATATGATTTCTAGTTATTTCTCTGCAGCCAATATTTCGCTCATCTTAAAGAAAGGTAAAAATCCCGAAGATCCGGCCTCTTATAGGCCGATTTCGGTTTTGAACACAGATTATAAGATTTTAATGGCTATTATTGCTTCAAGGCTATCTTCTTATATACATAAAATCATTCATCCAGACCAGACTGGATTTATGGTAGCTAGAAATCCAGCAAAGAATACTCGCAAATTGATCAATTTTTTAGATTATGTCTGGAATGTGGATAAGGAGAGGAAGAAGCCATTATGGCAAGGGACTGCTATACTCTCCCTGGATGCGATCAAAGCCTTTGATTCAATTGTATGGGAATACCTTTTTAGGGCAATGGAGAAGTTTGGCTTTAAAGGGGAATTTGTACAATTTATTATTAGATTATATCATAAACCAATTTCCTTTTTACTTATTAATGGGTCTTTATCCCCTAAAATAATATTACAGAGAGGCACTAGGCAAGGGTGCCCCCTATCTCCTTTACTTTTTAATATAGCTTTGGAACCTCTCGCGATTCGATGTAGAGATATCTTGATAGGAGTTCCATTCGGTATATACCATCTCAAAATGTTGCTCTACGCAGACGATGTGTTGATTTTTCTCACCAATGTCCAGCAATCTATTCCTATGATTCTACATGTGTTAAAAGTTTTCAGCTCCTTTTCAGGTTACAAGATAAACTTGCAAAAGAGCGAATTAATGTGTATAAATACTTCTCAGCTAGAAGGTCTCGATATTCCATTTAAATTGGTTGATGCTATTAAATATCTAGGTTTGGTTTTGCATAAAAATCCTAAATTTTGTTATAAAGCTAATTTTGAGCCTCTTTTTCAAAAAATTGGATCCGATTTACATCTCTGGGCCGCCTTCCCACTGTCTATCACAGCTAGAGTTAACTTGATAAAATCAATCATTTTTCCATGTTTGTTATACCCGCTCCAGAATTTGCCTTTATTCTTATTGAATAAAGATTTAAAGTTTTTTAATTCCCAAGTTTCTAAATTTATTTGGAACAATAAAAAGCCCCGAATTGCATTGGCTAGATTAATGCAAAACTTCGGGTCGGCCGGATTGGCGCTTCCTAACATTAAATTGTATTACTTAGCTGCTATGGTCAAAAGGGAAATAGATTGGATTGCTGGCACTAATCTAGTCTCATCAGAAGAGCTAGAAAATTATTTGATTGCTCCATTTGTGTTAAAAGCTATATTACATATTGATGTCCAGAAGCTGCCTCAGAATGTCAGATGTCTTATCACTATTAGAAACATAGTTTTTGCCTGGCAAAAGTTCTGCGCAATGTTAAATATAGATTATTCGTTTTCCGAATGGCTTCCTATTGTAAATAATCCAAATTTTTTGCCTGGCCTCTATCAAAAAGTTTTTAAAGATTGGTCCGATAAGGGACTACATTACGTCAAACAGTTATTGGATGAGAATGACCAATTATTAATGGTGGATACGATCTTTAATAAATATGATTTAGCTAGATCTAATCTATTCGCTTATTTTCAAATTCGCCACTTCGTCCTATCTCAAAGTTGGCCCACTTCTTCGCTCTCTGATTGGTCGGATATTAAACTTTTTATACGAAAATTTGTGGCAGGAAACTCTTCAATATCATTGATGTATGATATTATTTTGACCAAGCAGAGTCTCGTATTTAGGGATAACATCTGTATGTCCTGGTTGCCACTAATCCCATCAGTAAATCATGATAAGATTATTCAGAGTTTTGACTCTTTACGTAAGTGTAAAGTTCCGATATCTTGGAATGAATCTCACATGAAACTGATTAATAATTTGGGGATCGAGAGAGAGTTATTCAGGTTTTGAGTATTCCTAATTCTTCCCCTTTTTTTTTTTTTTTTTTTGTTGTGTTTTGATTTGTTTTGTTTTGTTTTGTTATTTGATCCTTGTTATGTTATTAGACAGGTGAGAAGGAAGGTCAAGTGAGAGAAAGATCTCATGTAATTTAAGAGCCTTTAGCAATAAGCATATCTTTGTAATAATTTATGTGGTTTTCTTTCTTTTCTTTTTTTTTTTTCTTTAAAGGCTATTGTATTTTTGGGTAATGATTATTTCTTAAATTCTATTTTTGAAAATGTAAAGTTCAAAATTTTCCTCTTTATGCAACTAAAATAGAAAATGTGAGGTTTTTTTTTTTACTGTATTTTTGCATATTTGTGATGTAACAGATTTGCTATGTTGTAGCAGCTTGTTTGCTAGGTTTTTTTTGTTGTTGTTTTTTTGTATATGTATATGATTGTTGTAATTCATCACGCTTGATATTTTTTGTTCTCTTCTTAACCTCAATAAAAATTATTGAAAAAAACAAAAACAAAACACTATCTAATAAATATACATTACACGGTACAGTTACACACATAACACTATCTAATAAATATACATTACATGGTACAGTTACACACATAACACTGTCTAATAAATAAACATTACACAGTATAGTTACACTCATAATAACACCATCTAATAAATATACATTATACAGTACAGTTACACACATAATAACACTAACTAATAAATATACATTACACAGTACAGTTACACACATAATAACACCATATAATAAATATACATTACACAGTACAATTACACACATAATAACATTGTCTAATTAATATATATTACACAGTACAGTTACACACATAATAACACCATCTAATAAATATACATTACAGAGTATAGTTACACACATAATAACACTATCTAATAAGTATACATTACATCATACAATTACACACAAAATAACACTATCTAATAAATATACATTACACAGTACAGTTACACACAAAATAACACTATCTATTAAATATACATTACACAGTACAGTTATACACATAATGACACAATCTAATAAATATACATTACACAGTACAGTTACACACAAAATAACACTATCTATTAAATATACATTACACAGTACAGTTACACACATAATAACACCATCTAAAAAAATACACAATACACAGTACAGTTGCACACATAATAACACTGTCTAATAACAATACATTACACAGTACAGTTACACACATAATCACACCATCTAATAAATATACATTACATAGTACAGTTACACACATAATAACAATACCTAATAAATATACATTACACAGTACAGTTACACACATAATAACACTATCTAATAAATATACATTACACTGTACAGTTACACACATAATAACACAATCTAATAAATATACCTTACACAGTACAGTTAGACACATAATATTACTATCTAATAAATATACATTACACAGTGCAGTTACACACATAATAAACACTATCTAATAAATATACATTACACAGTACAGTTACATTCATAATAACACTGTCTAATAAATATACATTACACAGTACAATTGCACACATAATAACACTATCTAATAAATATACATTACACAGTACAGTTACACATATAATAACACCATATAATAAATATACATTACACAGTACAGTTACACACATAGTAACACTATCTAATAAATACATATTACACAGTAAAGTTACACACATAATAACACCATCTAATGAAATACACAATACACAGTACAGTTACACACATAATAACTCCATCTAATAACAATACATTACACAGCACAGTTACACACATATTAACACTGTCTAATAAATATACATTGCACAGTACAGTTACACTCATAATAACACTTCTTAATAAATATACATTGCATAGTACAGTTACACTCATAATATCACTATGTAATAAATACATTACACAGTACAGTTACACTCATAATAACATTATCTAATAATATACATTACACCATACAGTTACACACATAATAACACCCTATGTAATAAATATACATTACACAGTACTGTTACACTCATAATAACACTATTTAATAAAAATACATTACACAGTACAGTTACACACATAATAAACACTATCTAATAATAATACATTACACAGAACAATTACACACCCTAATAAGCACTATCTAATAAATAGACATTACACAGATACAGTTACACACATATAAACCACCATCTAATAATATATACATTGCACAGTACAGTTACACACATAACAACACTATGTAATAAATATACAATTACACAGGCACAGTTACTCACATAATAACCCTATCTAATAAATATTACATTGCACAGTACAGTTATTCTCATTATAAGACCTGTCCTAATAAAATATACATTGCACAGTACAGTTACACACATAGTAAACACTGTCTAATAAATATACATTACACAGTACAGTTACACCATAATAACACTAACTAAAACAATACATTAAAACAGTACAGTTACACACATAATAACACAATCTAATAAATATACATTACACAGTACAGTTACACACATAATACACTGTCTAATAAATATACATTACACAGTACAGTTACACTCTAATAACACTGTACAATAAATATACATTACACAGTACAGTTACACACATAATAACACTATCTAATAAATATACATTACACAGTACAGTTACACACATAATAACACTATTAATAATATACATTACACGGTACAGTTACACACATAACATATCTAATAAATATACCATATCCCAATAATAATATACATTACACAGTACAATTACACACATAATAACATTGTCTAATTAATATATATTACACAGTACAGTTACACACATAATAACACCATCTAATAAATATACATTACAGAGTATAGTTACACACATAATAACACTATCTAATAAGTATACATTACATCATACAATTACACACAAAATAACACTATCTAATAAATATACATTACACAGTACAGTTACACACAAAATAACACTATCTATTAAATATACATTACACAGTACAGTTATACACATAATGACACAATCTAATAAATATACATTACACAGTACAGTTACACACAAAATAACACTATCTATTAAATATACATTACACAGTACAGTTACACACATAATAACACCATCTAAAAAAATACACAATACACAGTACAGTTGCACACATAATAACACTGTCTAATAACAATACATTACACAGTACAGTTACACACATAATCACACCATCTAATAAATATACATTACATAGTACAGTTACACACATAATAACAATACCTAATAAATATACATTACACAGTACAGTTACACACATAATAACACTATCTAATAAATATACATTACACTGTACAGTTACACACATAATAACACAATCTAATAAATATACCTTACACAGTACAGTTAGACACATAATATTACTATCTAATAAATATACATTACACAGTGCAGTTACACACATAATAACACTATCTAATAAATATACATTACACAGTACAGTTACATTCATAATAACACTGTCTAATAAATATACATTACACAGTACAATTGCACACATAATAACACTATCTAATAAATATACATTACACAGTACAGTTACACATATAATAACACCATATAATAAATATACATTACACAGTACAGTTACACACATAGTAACACTATCTAATAAATACATATTACACAGTAAAGTTACACACATAATAACACCATCTAATAAATACACAATACACAGTACAGTTACACACATAATAACACCATCTAATAACAATACATTACACAGCACAGTTACACACATATTAACACTGTCTAATAAATATACATTGCACAGTACAGTTACACTCATAATAACACTATCTAATAAATATACATTGCATAGTACAGTTACACTCATAATAACACTATGTAATAAATACATTACACAGTACAGTTACACTCATAATAACATTATCTAATAAATATACATTACACCATACAGTTACACACATAATAACACTATGTAATAAATATACATTACACAGTACTGTTACACTCATAATAACACTATTTAATAAAAATACATTACACAGTACAGTTACACACATAATAACACTATCTAATAAATATACATTACACAGAACAATTACACACCTAATAACACTATCTAATAAATATACATTACACAGTACAGTTACACACATAACACCATCTAATAAATATACATTGCACAGTACAGTTACACACATAACAACACTATGTAATAAATATACATTACACAGCACAGTTACACACATAATAACACTATCTAATAAATATACATTGCACAGTACAGTTATTCTCATAATAAGACTGTCTAATAAATATACATTGCACAGTACAGTTACACACATAGTAACACTGTCTAATAAATATACATTACACAGTACAGTTACACACATAATAACACTATCTAATAACAATACATTAAACAGTACAGTTACACACATAATAACACAATCTAATAAATATACATTACACAGTACAGTTACACACATAATAACACTGTCTAATAAATATACATTACACAGTACAGTTACACTCATAATAACACTGTACAATAAATATACATTACACAGTACAGTTACACACATAATAACACTATCTAATAAATATACATTACACAGTACAGTTACACACATAATAACACTGTCTAATAAATATACATTGCACTGTACAGTTACACACATAGTAACACTGTCTAATAAATATACATCACACAGTACAGTTACACACATAATAACACTGTCTAATAAATATACATTACACAGTACAGTTACACACATAATAACACTGTCTAATAAATATACATTACACAGTACAGTTACACTCATAATAACACTGTACAATAAATATACATTACACAGTACAGTTACACACATAATAACACTATCTAATAAATATACATTACACAGTACAGTTACACACATAATAACACTATCTAATAAATATACATTACACAGTACGGTTACACACATAATAACACTATCTAATAAATATACATTACACAGTACAGTTACACACATAGTAACACTGTCTAATAAATATACATTACACAGTACAGTTACACACATAATAATACTATCTAATAAATATACATTACACAGTACAGTTACACACATAATAACTCTATCTAATAAATATACATTACACAGTACACTTACACTCATAATAACACTGTCTAATAAATATACATTACACGGTACAATTACACACATAACACTATCTAATAAATATACATTACACAGTACAGTTACACACATAATAATACTATCTAATAAATATACATTACACAGTACAGTTACACACATAATAACACTATCTAATAAATATATATTACACAGTACAGTTACTTACATTATAACACTATCTAATAAATATACATTACACAGTACAGTTACACACATAATAATACTATCTAATAAATATACATTAGACAGTACAGTTACACACATAATAACACTGTCTAATAAATATACATTACACAGTACAGTTACACACATAATAATACTATCTAATAAATATACATTGCACAGTACAGTTACACACATAGAAACACTGTCTAATAAATATACATTACACAGTACAGTTACACACATAATAACACTGTCTAATAAATATACATTACACAGTACAGTTACATATAAAAAGAGAGAGAGATGCACTTAGCTGAGACAGAACAAAAGTTAGAAAAACTTCTGTGCCTGTGAATTGTCATGCCACTCAGGGTGCAGTCTCTTTTTTTTTTTTTTTTTTTTTTATATTTTTTCTTTATTGCTTTTTACCATACATACAACGTAAAAATATGATACAATATTGACAATAACCAAACACCAACGACAAATAAAAATAAAACATACATTTCTCGGCACCTGCCCGAACAACGTGTTCCCAAGGTGTTCTATTCTCTATCTGACTAAATCTGAATTATCTATACTCTGATAGTACACCGAGAAGAGAGAAAAAAAATATATATTGAAAAGAATTCTCCTCTACTCAACTCCTCTCTCTCCCGTCCCCGCCTCTAGCGGGCTTCTGACATTGTTGCACCAGACACTGGGGAAATTTCCAGCCAGAATTTGTAGTTGAACATACACCGTCTCCTTGAATGGTCTGACCAGCCTAATTTGGGTTTCTATAGGGAATGATAAGATAAAGATTTTCCATTGCCTGAAGAACTCAGCTAATCGTGTATCTGACGGATTTTGTAAATGTATCTGTTCATGGATAAACTGCATCAACAGAGCGTTCTTAAGTTCTTTCACGTTCGGAGCAGTTTTAGCTTTCCATGCCCTCAATAACATATTACGTCCCAGCAAAATGATCTTATTAATTAATTTAACATTTTCTGGAACAGTTTGAGACTGTACCAAAAAAAGTACATTGATTACTTGTATATGATAGGCAAGTTTAAGCGTTGAGCGCATCCAATATGCTACTTTCAACCAAAATTGTGAAATTTTAGGACAAGCCCAAAAACAATGCAAAAGATCTGCCTTGGGCGAAGAACATTTAGGACATTTACTTATTATCTTGTACCACCTTGCCTATCTAGCAGGAGTCAGATAAGACATAAAGACAATCTTAATCTGCGTTTCCTTCCATGTCGTCAAAACCCAGCTTTTTCCATAAATTTAAATACATTCATTATAGTTTGACTATTTACTTCAGGCAAAACTTTACTCCATTTAGCTACTACATATTCCCTCTGCTCATTAGAAGATTTAGAATTGAGATGCGCATAAAACGGAGCTATTGAGTATATTCCCATTTTGAAATTGTTAATTTGCGGTTGAAATAAAAGAGACCACTCTCTTCTGTATTTTTGATTAAGTTTGAGTATAAAATGCCTTAACTGCAAATAAGCATAAAATTCTTTATTAGAGAGGCCGAAATGCTGTCTTAGTTCGGCAAAGGATAATAAATATACATTACACAGTGCAGTTACACACATAATAACACTATCTAATAAATATACATTACACAGTACAGTTACATTCATAATAACACTGTCTAATAAATATACATTACACAGTACAATTGCACACATAATAATACTATGTAATACATATACATTACACAGTACAGTTACACTCATAATAACACTATCTAATAAATATACATTGCATAGTACAGTTACACTCATAATAGCACTGTCTAATAAATATACATTACACAGTACAGTTACACATATAATAACACCATATAATAAATATACATTACACAGTACAGTTACACACATAGTAACACTATCTAATAAATACATATTACACAGTAAAGTTACACACATAATAACACCATCTAATAAATACACAATACACAGTACAGTTACACACATAATAACACCATCTAATAACAATACATTACACAGCACAGTTACACACATATTAACACTGTCTAATAAATATACATTACACAGTACAGTTACACTCATAATAACACTATCTAATAAATATACATTGCATAGTACAGTTACACTCATAATAACACTATGTAATAAATACATTACACAGTACAGTTACACTCATAATAACATTATCTAATAAATATACATTACACCATACAGTTACACACATAATAACACTATGTAATAAATATACATTACACAGTACTGTTACACTCATAATAACACTATTTAATAAAAATACATTACACAGTACAGTTACACACATAATAACACTATCTAATAAATATACATTACACAGTACAATTACACACATAATAACACTATCTAATAAATATACATTACACAGTACAGTTACACACATAACACCATCTAATAAATATACATTGCACAGTACAGTTACACACATAACAACACTATGTAATAAATATACATTACACAGCACAGTTACACACATAATAACACTATCTAATAAATATACATTGCACAGTACAGATATTCTCATAATAAGACTGTCTAATAAATATACATTGCACAGTACAGTTACACACATAGTAACACTGTCTAATAAATATACATTACACAGTACAGTTACACACATAATAACACTATCTAATAACAATACATTAAACAGTACAGTTACACACATAATAACACAATCTAATAAATATACATTACACAGTACAGTTACACACATAATAACACTGTCTAATAAATATACATTACACAGTACAGTTACACTCATAATAACACTGTACAATAAATATACATTACACAGTACAGTTACACACATAATAACACTATCTAATAAATATACATTACACAGTACAGTTACACACATAATAACACTGTCTAATAAATATACATTGCACTGTACAGTTACACACATAGTAACACTGTCTAATAAATATACATTACACAGTACAGTTACACACATAATAACACTGTCTAATAAATATACATTACACAGTACAGTTACACACATAATAACACTGTCTAATAAATATACATTACACAGTACAGTTACACTCATAATAACACTGTACAATAAATATACATTACACAGTACAGTTACACACATAATAACACTATCTAATAAATATACATTACACAGTACAGTTACACACATAATAACACTATCTAATAAATATACATTACACAGTACGGTTACACACATAATAACACTATCTAATAAATATACATTACACAGTACAGTTACACACTTAGTAACACTGTCTAATAAATATACATTACACAGTACAGTTACACACATAATAATACTATCTAATAAATATATATTACACAGTACAGTTACTTACATTATAACACTATCTAATAAATATACATTACACAGTACAGTTACACACATAATAATACTATCTAATAAATATACATTACATAGTACAGTTACACACATAATAACACTGTCTAATAAATATACATTACACAGTACAGTTACACACATAATAATACTATCTAATAAATATACATTGCACAGTACAGTTACACACATAGTAACACTGTCTAATAAATATACATTACACAGTACAGTTACACACATAATAACACTGTCTAATAAATATACATTACACAGTACAGTTACATATAAAAAGAGAGAGAGATGCACTTAGCTGAGACAGAACAAAAGTTAGAAAAACTTCTGTGCCTCTGAATTGTCATGCCACTCAGGGTGCAGTCTCTTTTTTTTTTTTTTTTTTTTCATATTTTTTCTTTGTTGCTTTTTACCATACATACAACGTAAAAATATGATACAATATTGGCAATAACCAAACACCAACGACAAATAAAAATAAAACATACATTTCTCGGCACCTGCCCGAACAACGTGTTCCCAAGGTGTTCTATTCTCTATCTGACTAAATCTGAATTATCTATACTCTGATAGTACACCGAGAAGAGAGAAAAAAAATATATATTGAAAAGAATTCTCCTCTACTCAACTCCTCTCTCTCCCGTCCCCGCCTCTAGCGGGCTTCTGACATTGTTGCACCAGACACTGGGGAAATTTCCAGCCAGAATTTGTAGTTGAACATACACCGTCTCCTTGAATGGTCTGACCAGCCTAATTTGGGTTTCTATAGGGAATGATAAGATAAAGATTTTCCATTGCCTGAAGAACTCAGCTAATCGTGTATCTGACGGATTTTGTAAATGTATCTGTTCATGAATAAACTGCATCAACAGAGCGTTCTTAAGTTCTTTCACGTTCGGAGCAGTTTTAGCTTTCCATGCCCTCAATAACATATTACGTCCCAGCTAAATGATCTTATTAATTAATTTAACATTTTCTGGAACAGTTTGAGACTGTACCAAAAAAAGTACATCGATTACTTGTATATGATAGGCAAGTTTAAGCGTTGAGCGCATCCAATATGCTACTTTCAACCAAAATTGTGAAATTTTAGGACAAGCCCAAAAACAATGCAAAAGATCTGCCTTGGGCGAAGAACATTTAGGACATTTACTTATTATCTTGTACCACCTTGCCAATCTAGCAGGAGTCAGATAAGACATAAAGACAATCTTAATCTGCGTTTCCTTCCATGTCGTCAAAACCCAGCTTTTTTCCATAAATTTAAATACATTCATTATAGTTTGACTATTTACTTCAGGCAAAACTTTACTCCATTTAGCTACTACATATTCCCTCTGCTCATTAGAAGATTTAGAATTGAGATGCGCATAAAACGGAGCTATTGAGTATATTCCCATTTTGAAATTGTTAATTTGCGGTTGAAATAAAAGAGACCACTCTGTTCCGTATTTTTTATTAAGTTCGAGTATAAAATGCCTTAACTGCAAATAAGCATAAAATTCTTTATTAGAGAGGCCGAAATGCTGTCTTAGTTCGGCAAAGGATAACAAAGTTGAATCTGCTTTTACAACTTGTGCCACATATATCAGCCCTTTAGAAAACCAATCCCTGAAGATCGCTGAACAGAGCCCAGGAACAAAATTTGGGTTTCCTGTAATAGGTAAGTATTTAGAAGCATATGGAACATTATCTAAAGACACACAAAATTCCTGCCAGGCAGATATGATGTTTTTGAATGTTAAAAGTGCAAAAAGTGAAGAGGGTAAATCGGTCATTGGACAGTGAAGAATAGCATCTAGTCTAAATGGTTTCACTAGGGCAGATTCCCAGGGAACTGCAGCAACTTGATCTTGTTCGGTTATCCAGTCAATTGCCACTTTTACTCTAGCGGCTAAACTATAATATTGCAAATTCGGCAAGACCAACCCGGCCGCGTCTTTGTTACATGTTAGGCGTATGGTCGAAATACGACTTCTAGTACCTTTCCAAAGTAATTTTGTGCAAGCTTTATTATATTTCATTATATCAGCCTTCTTGATGGAAATTGGGATATTTTGCATAAGGTAAAATATTTTAGGAAAGAGAATGTTTTTTTATAAGAGTCGCTCTGGCCGACAAGGAGATGGGTAAGTTTATCCACCCCTCTACCCGTTGCGCACACTCCTGAAAAAATTTGCTGAAATTGAGCCTATACCAGACCTCCGGGTTTATGCTTAATTTAATACCGAGATACAAAATTTGCGATGTTTCATGAAACGGGTGCATAATATCTTTTTTCGTTTTATTAATCCATAAAAGATCTGATTTGGTAAAATTGATTTTGTATCCCGAAATTGCACTAAAGAGTTCTGTGGATTCTAATAATAAGGCAAGACTGCGAGAAATGTTACTCATACACAGAATTATATCATCAGCGTATAGTAATAGAACGATTTTTTGTTCACCTATACGAATCCCCTCTAGTTGTTGACGGAGCAAGATAGCGAATGGTTCTAGTGATATATTGAACAACAGTGGCGATAAAGGGCAACCCTGTCGGGTGCCCCGCTGCAATAATAAATGTTGGGAGATCTCACCGTTAATTAATAAAGACGAAATTGGAGAAGAATATATTATTTGTGTAAACTCCAGTATGTGACCTGTGAGACCAAATTGCTCTAATGCAAAAAATAGATGTTTCCAAGAGATGCGATCGAACGCTTTCTCCGCGTCGACCGTTAATAAGGCTAGGTCCGGAAAGTCTTCCCGTCTAGATGATTTAAACTTATTCCAGAAAAAGTCAAGCAATGTCATAACCTTACGAATATTTTTTGTGGGATTTCTCCCTGTCATAAAACCTGCAGTCTCTTTTAGCACACTATGCTCCTTCACAGAGAAATAAATATCCTGTAGCATATCAGTCTGACTCTGCCCAATGACAGTCCAGCACCGAAATACCAGGCAATTCTTCTCTAAACAAGATACATAACAACCCCAGAAGACTATTTCAGCTTCTGTGGGCCTCATCAGTGAGGTGCAGTCACGTCTTTCTAAGGGCATGTGTGCAAGGAGTCCACGTCTAGTTTCCCCTGTTACTCTTAGGGAGACCCAAGAGCAATTTGCATAAATATAAAAAGAGAGAGATGCACTCAGCTGAGACAGAACAAAAGCTAGAAAAACTTCTGTGCCTGTTCATTTTCAGTGCCACTCAGGGTGCATACTCTTTTAGCACACTATGCTCCTTCACAGAGAAAAAATATCCTGTTGCATATCAGTCTGACCCTGCCCAATGACCCAAGAGCAATTTGCATAAATATAAAAAGAGAGAGAGATGCACTCAGCTATTTTCTTTTTTGTTGTTTGTATGCAAATTACTCTTGGGTCTCCCTATGAGTAAAATGGGAAAACAGACGTGGACTCCTTGCACATATGTCCTAGAGAGATGCAACTGCACCTCACTGACGAGGCACTAAGGAGGCTGAAACGTATGTCTGGGGTTGTTGTTTCTCTTGTTCAGAGAAGAATTGCCTGGTATTTTGGCACTGCACTGTCATTGGGCAGAATCAGACTGATTTGTTACAGGATATTTGTTCTCTGTGAAAGGTAGACTTGGTCAAAGTGATTATTTTTAGTGATTCTAATCATTTGGATCAGATCAGTCAAATGGTTTAAATCACTGAATCAAATCCTGGTTCATTTTCTGCAAACCAGGCACAGGCACTAGTGATTTCCCGAACTGTTCGCCGCGAACGGTTCCCTGCGAACATAGCTTGTTCGCGTTTGCCGCTGGGGGTGAACATATGCGATGTTCGATCCACCCCCTATGTGTCATCATTGAGGAAACTTTGACCTGTATCTCACAGCCTTCTGACACATTTAAGCCAATCAGCAGCAGACACTTCCTCACAGACCCTCCCAGCTCCTTGGCAGCAGCCATTTTAGACTCATTACGATCTTGCTTTCTTAGTGAGAGGAGCTTTAGGGGGGGGTAGTTATCAAGCCGTCTACTTTTCTGGCTTAGCCGGCCCAATACGCCCGCCTAAGCTCGCCTACCTTCGCCGCCGCAGACCTGAAAAAATACGCCTAAGTTATCAAATAAAGCTGTCAAAAAGCTGCGGGGCGATGAGCAGCGGACTGTGACAGTTATCACTCATCCGATCTCGCTGCTCTTCGGCTTTTTTACAGCTTTATTGCTAGCCTGTCACTAAGCACCCACACTAAACTACACTGTTCTATCCCTATACCGGCGCCCCCGGAGCCCCCCGCAACTAAATAAAGTTACTAACCCCTAAACCGCCGCTCCTAGACCCTGCCGCAACTCTTATAAATGTATTAACCCCTAAACCGCCGCTCCCGGACACCGCTGCCACCTACAGTATACCTAGTAACCCCTATCCTGCCCCCCCTACACCGTCGCCCTCTATAATAAAGTTATTAACCCCTATCCTGCTGATCCCGCACCTCTCTGCAACTAAATAAATAGTTTAACCCCTAAACCGCCGCTCCCTAAACCCGCCGCAACCTATATTAAACCTATTAACCCCTATCCTGCCCCCCCTACACCGTCGTCACCTATAATAAATTTATTAACCCCTAATCTGCCTCCCCTACACCGTCGCCCCCTATAATAAATTTATTAACCCCTATCTTGCCCCCCACTACGCCGCCGCCACTGTAATAAATTTATTAACCCCTAAACCTAAGTCTAACCCTAACCCTAACACCCCCCTAACTTAAATATTAATTAAATAAATCTAAATCATATTTTTATTATTAACTAAATTAATCCTATTTAAAACTAAATACTTACCTATAAAATAAACCCTAATATAGCTACAATATAAATAATAATTATATTCTAGCTATCTTAGGCCTAGATTTGGAGTTCGGCGGTAAAAGGGCTGTTAACGCTCCGCGGGCTTTTTTCTGGCCGCACCATAAATTTAACTCTGGTATCGAGAGTTTAAACAAATGCTGCGTTAGGCTCCAAAAAAGGAGCGTAGAGCATTTTTACCGCAAATGCAACTCTCGATACCAGAGTTGCTTACGGACGCGGCCGGCCTCAAAAACGTGCTCGTGCACGATTCTCCCATAGGAAACAATGGGGCTGTTTGAGCTGAAAAAAAAACTAACACCTGCAAAAAAGCAGCGTTCAGCTCCTAACGCAGCCCCATTGTTTCCTATGGGGAAACACTTCCTACGTCTGCACCTAACACTCTAACATGTACCCCGAGTCTAAACACCCCTAGCCTTACACTTATTAACCCCTAATCTGCCGCCCCCGCTATCGCTGACCCCTGCATATTATTTTTAACCCCTAATCTGCCGCTCCGTAAACCGCCGCAACCTACGTTATCCCTATGTACCCCTAATCTGCTGCCCTAACATCGCCGACCCCTATATTATATTTATTAACCCCTAATCTGCCCCCCTCAACGTCGCCGACACCTGCCTACACTTATTAACTCCTAATCTGCGGAGCGGACCTGAGCGCTACTATAATAAAGTTATTAACCCCTAATCCGCCTCACTAACCCTATCATAAATAGTATTAACCCCTAATCTGCCCTCCCTAACATCGCCGACACCTACCTTCAATTATTAACCCCTAATCTGCCGAGCGGACCTCACCGCTACTATAATAAATGTATTAACCCCTAAAGCTAAGTCTAACCCTAACACCCCCCTAAGTTAAATATAATTTACATCTAACGAAATAAATTAACTCTTATTAAATAACTTATTCCTATTTAAAGCTAAATACTTACCTGTAAAATAAATCCTAATATAGCTACAATATAAATTATAATTATATTATAGCTATTTTAGGATTAATATTTATTTTACAGGCAACTTTTTAATTATTTTAACCAGGTACAATAGCTATTAAATAGTTAAGAACTATTTAATAGTTACCTAGTTAAAATAATAACAAATTTACCTGTAAAATAAATCCTAACCTAAGATATAATTAAACCTAACACTACCCTATCAATAAATTAATTAAATAAACTACCTACAATTACCTACAATTAACCTAACACTACACTATCAATACATTAATTAAACACAATTCCTACAAATAAATACAATTAAATAAACTAGCTAAAGTACAAAAAATAAAAAAGAACTAAGTTACAAAAAATAATAAAATATTTACAAACATAAGAAAAATATTACAACAATTTTAAACTAATTACACCTACTCTAAGCCCCCTAATAAAATAACAAAGCCCCCAAAATAAAAAATTCCCTACCCTATTCTAAATTAAAAAAGTTACAAGCTCTTTTACCTTACCAGCCCTGAACAGGGCCCTTTGCGGGGCATGCCCCAAGGATTTCAGCTCTTTTGCCTGTAAAAAAAAAACATACCATACCCCCCCCCAACATTACAACCCACCACCCACATACCCCTAATCTAACCCAAACCCCCCTTAAATAAACCTAACACTAAGCCCCTGAAGATCTTCCTACCTTGTCTTCACCATACCAGGTTCACCGATCCGTCCTGGCTCCAACATCTTCATCCAACCCAAGCGGGGGTTGGCGATCCATCATCCGGTGCTGAAGAGGTCCAGAAGAGGCTCCAAAGTCTTCCTCCTATCCGGCAAGAAGAGGACATCCGGACCGGCAAACATCTTCTCCAAGCGGCATCTTCAATCTTCTTCCATCCGGTGCGGAGCGGGTCCATCTTGAAGCAGGCGATGCGGATCCATCCTCTTCTTCCGTTGTCTCCCGACGAATGACGGTTCCTTTAAGGGACGTCATCCAAGATGGCGTCCCTCGAATTCCGATTGGCTGATAGGATTCTATCAGCCAATCGGAATTAAGGTAGGAATTTTCTGATTGGCTGATGGAATCAGCCAATCAGAATCAAGTTCAATCCGATTGGCTGATCCAATCAGCCAATCAGATTGAGCTCGCATTCTATTGGCTGATCGGAACAGATTGAGCTCACATTCTATTGGCTGATCGGAACAGCCAATAGAATGCGAGCTCAATCTGATTGGCTGATTGGATCAGCCAATCGGATTGAACTTGATTCTGATTGGCTGATTCCATCAGCCAATCAGAAAATTCCTACCTTAATTCCGATTGGCTGATAGAATCCTATCAGCCAATCGGAATTCGAGGGACGCCATCTTGGATGACGTCCCTTAAAGGAACCGTCATTCGTCGGGAGACAACGGAAGAAGAGGATGGATCCGCGTCGCCTGCTTCAAGATGGACCCGCTCCGCACCGGATGGAAGAAGATTGAAGATGCCGCTTGGAGAAGATGTTTGCCGGTCCGGATGTCCTCTTCTTGCCGGATAGGAGGAAGACTTTGGAGCCTCTTCTGGACCTCTTCAGCACCGGATGATGGATCGCCAACCCCCGCTTGGGTTGGATGAAGATGTTGGAGCCAGGACGGATCGGTGAACCTGGTATGGTGAAGACAAGGTAGGAAGATCTTCAGGGGCTTAGTGTTAGGTTTATTTAAGGGGGGTTTGGGTTAGATTAGGGGTATGTGGGTGGTGGGTTGTAATGTTGGGGGGGGTATGGTATGTTTTTTTTTACAGGCAAAAGAGCTGAAATCCTTGGGGCATGCCCCGCAAAGGGCCCTGTTCAGGGCTGGTAAGGTAAAAGAGCTTGTAACTTTTTTAATTTAGAATAGGGTAGGGAATTTTTTATTTTGGGGGGCTTTGTTATTTTATTAGGGGGCTTAGAGTAGGTGTAATTAGTTTAAAATTGTTGTAATATTTTTCTTATGTTTGTAAATATTTTATTATTTTTTGTAACTTAGTTCTTTTTTATTTTTTGTACTTTAGCTAGTTTATTTAATTGTATTTATTTGTAGGAATTGTGTTTAATTAATGTATTGATAGTGTAGTGTTAGGTTAATTGTAGGTAATTGTAGGTAGTTTATTTAATTAATTTATTGATAGGGTAGTGTTAGGTTTAATTATATCTTAGGTTAGGATTTATTTTACAGGTAAATTTGTTATTATTTTAACTAGGTAGCTATTAAATAGTTCTTAACTATTTAATAGCTATTGTACCTAGTTAAAATAAATACCAAGTTGCCTGTAAAATAAATATTAATCCTAAAATAGCTATAATATAATTATAATTTATATTGTAGCTATATTAGGGTTTATTTTACAGGTAAGTATTTAGCTTTAAATAGGAATCATTTATTTAATAAGAGTTAATTAATTTCGTTAGATGTAAATTATATTTAACTTAGGGGGGTGTTAGTGTTAGGGTTAGACTTAGCTTTAGGGGTTAATACATTTATTAGAATAGCGGTGAGCTCCGGTCGTCAGATTAGGGGTTAATAATTGATGTTAGGTGTCGGCGATGTTAGGGAGGGCAGATTAGGGGTTAATACTATTTATGATAGGGTTAGTGAGGCGGGTTAGGGGTTAATAACTTTATTATAGTAGCGCTCAGGTCCGCTCGGCAGATTAGGGGTTAATAAGTGTAGGCAGGTGTCGGCGACGTTGAGGGGGGCAGATTAGGGGTTAATAAATATAATATAGGGGTCGCGGTGTTAGGGGTAGCAGATTAGGGGTACATAGGGATAATGTAGGTGGCGGCGCTTTGCGGTCGGAAGATTAGGGGTTAATTATTTTAAGTAGCTGGCGGCGACGTTGTGGGGGGCAGGTTAGGGGTTAATAAATGTAATACAGGGGTCGGCGGAGTTAGGGGCAGCAGATTAGGGGTACATAAGTATAACGTAGGTGACGGTCGGCAGATTAGGGGTTAAAAATTTAAATCGAGTGGCGGCGATGTGGGGGGAGCTCGGTTTAGGGGTACATAGGTAGTTTATGGGTGTTAGTGTACTTTAGGGTACAGTAGTTAAGAGCTTTATGAACCGGCGTTAGCCAGAAAGCTCTTAACTCCTGCTATTTTCAGGCGGCTGGAATCTTGTCGTTAGAGCTCTAACGCTCACTTCAGAAACGACTCTAAATACCAGCGTTAGAAAGATCCCATTGAAAAGATAGGATACGCAATTGACGTAAGGGGATCTGCGGTATGGAAAAGTTGCGGCTGAAAAGTGAGCGTTAGACCCTTTAATCACTGACTCCAAATACCAGCGGGCGGCCAAAACCAGCGTTAGGAGCCTCTAACGCTGGTTTTGACGGCTACCGCCGAACTCCAAATCTAGGCCTTAGGATTTATTTTTATTTTACAGGTACCTTTCAATTTATTTTAACTAGGTACAATAGCTATTAAATAGTTATTAACTATTTAATAGCTTACCTAGCTAAAATAAACTGAAATTTACCTGTAAAATAAATCCTAACCTAAGTTACAATTACACCTAACACTACACTATACTTTAATAAATTATTCCTATTTAAAACTAAATACTTACCTGTAAAATAAACCCTAAGATAGCTACAATATACAGGGAGTGCAGAATTATTAGGCAAGTTGTATTTTTGAGGATTAATTTTATTATTGAACAACAACCATGTTCTCAATGAACCCAAAAAACTCATTAATATCAAAGCTGAATAGTTTTGGAAGTAGTTTTTAGTTTGTTTTTAGTTATAGCTATTTTAGGGGGATATCTGTGTGTGCAGGTGACTATTACTGTGCATAATTATTAGGCAACTTAACAAAAAACAAATATATACCCATTTCAATTATTTATTTTTACCAGTGAAACCAATATAACATCTCAACAGTCACAAATATACATTTCTGACATTCAAAAACAAAACAAAAACAAATCAGTGACCAATATAGCCACCTTTCTTTGCAAGGACACTCAAAAGCCTGCCATCCATGGATTCTGTCAGTGTTTTGATCTGTTCACCATCAACATTGCGTGCAGCAGCAACCACAGCCTCCCAGACACTGTTCAGAGAGGTGTACTGTTTTCCCTCCTTGTAAATCTCACATTTGATGATGGACCACAGGTTCTCAATGGGGTTCAGATCAGGTGAACAAGGAGGCCATGTCATTAGATTTTCTTCTTTTATACCCTTTCTTGCCAGCCACGCTGTGGAGTACTTGGACGCGTGTGATGGAGCATTGTCCTGCATGAAAATCATGTTTTTCTTGAAGGATGCAGACTTCTTCCTGTACCACTGCTTGAAGAAGGTGTCTTCCAGAAACTGGCAGTAGGACTGGGAGTTGAGCTTGACTCCATCCTCAACCCGAAAAGGCCCCACAAGCTCATCTTTGATGATACCAGCCCAAACCAGTACTCCACCTCCACCTTGCTGGCGTCTGAGTCGGACTGGAGCTCTCTGCCCTTTACCAATCCAGCCACGGGCCCATCCATCTGGCCCATTAAGACTCACTCTCATTTCATCAGTCCATAAAACCTTAGAAAAATCAGTCTTGAGATATTTCTTGGCCCAGTCTTGACATTTCAGCTTGTGTGTCTTGTTCAGTGGTGGTCGTCTTTCAGCCTTTCTTACCTTGGCCATGTCTCTGAGTATTGCACACCTTGTGCTTTTGGGCACTCCAGTGATGTTGCAGCTCTGAAATATGGCCAAACTGGTGGCAAGTGGCATCTTGGCAGCTGCACGCTTGACTTTTCTCAGTTCATGGGCAGTTATTTTGCGCCTTGGTTTTTCCACACACTTCTTGCGACCCTGTTGACTATTTTGAATGAAACGCTTGATTGTTCGATGATCACGCTTCAGAAGCTTTGCAATTTTAAGAGTGCTGCATCCCTCTGCAAGATATCTCACTATTTTTGACTTTTCTGAGCCTGTCAAGTCCTTCTTTTGACCCATTTTGCCAAAGGAAAGGAAGTTGCCTAATAATTATGCACACCTGATATAGGGTGTTGATGTCATTAGACCACACCCCTTCTCATTACAGAGATGCACATCACCTAATATGCTTAATTGGTAGTAGGCTTTCGAGCCTATACAGCTTGGAGTAAGACAACATGCATAAAGAGGATGATGTGGTCAAAATACTAATTTGCCTAATAATTCTGCACACAGTGTAATTAATAATTACATTGTAGCTATCTTAGGATTTATATTTATTTTACAGGTAACTTTGAATTTATTTTAGCTAGTTAGAATAGTTATTAAATAGTTATTAACTATTTAATAACTACCTAGCTAAAAGAAATACAAAATTACCTGTAAAATAAATCCTAACCTAAGTTACAATTAAACCTAATACTACACTATCATTAAATTAATTCAATAAACTACCTACAAATAACTACAATTAAATACAATTACATAAACTAACTAAAGTACAAAAAATAAAAAAAAGCTGTTACAAAAAATAAAAAAATAAGTTACAAACATTTTAAAAATATTACAACAATTTTAAGCTACTTACACCTAATCTAAGCCCCCTAATAAAATAACAAACCCCCCCAAAATAAAAAAATGCCCTACCCTATTCTAAATTAAATAAAGTTCAAAGCTCTTTTACCTTACCAGCCCTTTAAAGGGCCATTTGTGGGGGCATGCCCCAAAAAGTACAGCTCATTTGCCTGTAAAAGAAAAATACAACCCCCCCCCAACATTAAAACCCACCACCCACATACCCCTAATCTAACCCAAACCCCCTTACAAAAACCTAACACTAATCCCCTGAAGATCATCCTACCTTGTCTTCACTCAGCCGAGCAGCGATGGAACCGAAGTGGACATCCGGAGCGGAAGAAGTTAATCCTCCAAGCGGCGCTGAAGAAATCTTCCATCCGATGAAGTCATCATCCAGGCAGCGCTGAAGAAAAGTCTTCGATCCGGCCGATGTCATCTTCAAAGAGGCGCTGAAAAGGTCTTCTATCCGGGCGATGTCATCTTCCAAGTCGGGTCTTGAATCTTCCTCCCGCCGACACGGAACCTCCTTCTTCACCGACGGACTACGACGAATGAAGGCTCCTTTAAGGGACGTCATCCAAGATGGCGTCCCCTCAATTCCGATTGGCTGATAGGATTCTATCAGCCAATCTGAATTAAGGTAGGAAAAATCTGATTGGCTGATGGAATCAACCAATCAGATTGAGCTCACATTCTATTGGCTGTTCCGATCAGCCAATAGAATGCGAGCTCAATCTGATTGGCTGATTCCATCAGCCAATCGGATTGAACTTGATTCTCATTGGCTGATTCCATCAGCCAATCAGAATTTTCCTACCTTAATTCAGATTGGCTGATAGAATCCTATCAGCCAATCGGAATTGAGGGGACGCCATCTTGGATGACGTCCCTTAAAGGAGCCTTCATTCGTCGTAGTCCGTCGGTGAAGAAGGAGGTTCCGCGTCGGCGGGAGGAAGATTCAAGACCCGGCTTGGAAGATGACATCGCCCGGATAGAAGACCTCTTCAGCGCCTCTTTGAAGATGACATCGGCCGGATCGAAGACTTTTCTTCAGCGCCGCCTGGATGATGACTTCATTGGATGGAAGATTTCTTTAGCGCTGCGTGGAGGATTAAATTCTTCCGCTCTGGATGTCCACTTCGGTTCCATCGCTGCTCCGCTGAGTGAAGACAAGGTAGGATGATCTTCAGGGGATTAGTGTTAGGTTTTTGTAAGGGGGGTTTGGGTTAGATTAGGGGTATGTGGGTGGTGGGTTTTAATGTTGGGGGGGGGGGTTGTATTTTTCTTTTACAGGCAAAAGAGCTGTACTTTTTGGGGCATGCCCCCACAAATGGCCCTTTTAAGGGCTGGTAAGGTAAAAGAGCTTTGAACTTTATTTAATTTAGAATAGGGTAGGGCATTTTTTTTATTTTGGGGCGGTTTGTTATTTTATTAGGGGGCTTAGATTAGGTGTAAGTAGCTTAAAATTGTTGTAATATTTTTAAAATGTTTGTAACTTATTTTTTTATTTTTTGTAACAGCTTTTTTTTATTTTTTGTACTTTAGTTAGTTTATGTAATTGTATTTAATTGTAGTTATTTGTAGGTAGTTTATTGAATTAATTTAATGATAGTGTAGTATTAGGTTTAATTGTAACTTAGGTTAGGATTTATTTTACAGGTAATTTTGTATTTCTTTTAGCTAGGTAGTTATTAAATAGTTAATAACTATTTAATAACTATTCTAACTAGCTAAAATAAATACAAAGTTACCTGTAAAATAAATATAAATCCTAAGATAGCTACAATGTAATTATTAATTATATTGTAGCTATCTTAGGGTTTATTTTACAGGTAAGTATTTAGTTTTAAATAGGAATAATTTATTAAAGTATAGTGTAGTGTTAGGTGTAATTGTAACTTAGGTTAGGATTTATTTTACAGGTAAATTTCAGTTTATTTTAGCTAGGTAAGCTATTAAATAGTTAATAACTATTTAATAGCTATTGTACCTAGTTAAAATAAATTGAAAGTTGCCTGTAAAATAAAAATAAATCCTAAGATAGCTAGAATATAATTATTATTTATATTGTAGCTATATTAGGGTTTATTTTAAAGGTAAGTATTTAGTTTTAAATAGGATTAATTTAGTTAATAATAAAAATATTATTTAGATTTATTTAATTAATATTTAAGTTAGGGGGGCGTTAGGGTTAGACTTAGGTTTAGGGGTTAATAATTTTATTACAGTGGCGGCGGCGTAGTGGGGGGCAGGATAGGGGTTAATAAATTTATTATAGGTGGCGACGGTGTAGGGGGGCAGATTAGGGGTTAATACATTTATTATAGGTGGCAACGGTGTAGGGGGGGCAGGATAGGGGTTAATACATTTAATATAGGTTGCGGCGGGTTCAGGGAGCGGCGGTTTAGGGGTTAATACATTTATTATAGTTGCGGCAGGGTCAGTGAGCGGCGGTTTAGGGGTTAATATGTATAGAGTAGCTTGCGGTGGGCTCCGGGAGCGGCGGTTTAGGGGGTAATAACTTTATTTAGTTGCGGCGGTGTAGGGGGGACAGATTAGTGGTGTTTAGACTCAGGGTACATGTTAGGGTGTTAGGTGTAGACAGCTACCATAGGAATGAATGGGATGTCTGTCAGCAGCGAACTTGTACTTTCGCTATGGTCAGACTCCCATTGATTCCTATGGGATCCGCCGCCTCCAGGGGCGGCGGATTGAAAACCAGGTACGCTGGGCCGTAAAAGTGCCAAGCGTACCTGCTAGTCATTTGATAACTAGCAAAAGTAGTGAGAATGTGCCGCACTTGTGTGCGGAACATCTGGAGTGACGTAAGAATCGATCTGTGTCGGACTGAGTCCGGCGGATCGAAGCTTACGTTACAAAATTCTACTTTTGCCGGTCTCGAGCCTTTGATAACTAAGGCGTATCAGCCTCGCCACAAATACGTTGCGGAATTCCAGCGTATTTGAGGTTGACGGCTTGATAACTAGGCCCCTTAGTGTTGCTGCTGACATTATAGGGAAATAGATAGCTAGGCTAGTGTATTTAGTGTCCACTACAGTCCTGAAGGACTCATCTCATCTCTGCTGCAAGGACAGCACCCCAAAAAGCCCTATTTATGGCTATAACTTCAGTCATTTTTTTTTTTCTTTGTATTTGTATTTGCATTTGCCTGGCTTTCAGCCTGTGTGTGAGGCTCACAGCATATACTGTGATTGGTGCCACCACTCATGTCTGCTTAACATTATTTTAAATTAAAAAAAAAAAAAATTAAATAATTTTGCTAGCCTCATTTTCTATCAGGCCTGTGTGTTTCTGACTTACAGAGCATACTGTGGTTAATTGCTGCCCTACCTAGGCTAGCAGCCACGACTCATATGTGCTTAACCTTTTTTTAAATTAAAAAAAAAAAAAACTTTAAATCATTTTGCTAGTGTAGTCTAATTTTATTTTCTATCAGGCCTGTGTGTTTCTGACTTACAGAGCATACTGTGGTTAATTGCTGCCCTACGTAGCAGCCAGCCAGTGCCACCACTCATATCTGCTTAACATTATTTTAAATTTAAAATAAAAACTTTTAAATTATTTTGCTAGTGTAATCTAATTTCATTTTCTAACAGGCCTTTGTATTTCTGACTTACACAGCATACTGTGGTTAATTGCTGCCCTACCTAGAAGCCTCGACTCATATGTGCTTAACATTTTTTGTAAATTTAAAAAAAAAACTTTAAATCATTTTGCTAGTGTAATCTAATTTTATTTTCTATCAGGCCTGTGTGTTTCTGACTTACAGAGCATACTGTGGTTAATTGCTGCCCTACGTAGCAGCCAGCCAGTGCCACCACTCATATCTGCTTAACATTATTTTAAATTTAAAATAAAAACTTTTAAATTATTTTGCTAGTGTAATCTAATTTCATTTTCTAACAGGCCTTTGTATTTCTGACTTACACAGCATACTGTGGTTAATTGCTGCCCTACCTAGCAGCCTCGACTCATATGTGCTTAACATTTTTTGTAAATTTAAAAAAAAAACTTTAAATCATTTTGCTAGTGTAATCTAATTTTATTTTCTATCAGGCCTGTGTGTTTCTGACTTACAGAGCATACTGTGGTTAATTGCTGCCCTACCTAGCAGCCAGCCACCACTCATATCAGCTTAACATTATTTTAAATTTAAAATAAAAACTTTTAAATCATTTTGCTAGTGTAATCTAATTTCATTTTCTATCAGGCCTGTGTGTTTCTGACTTACACAGCATACTGTGGTTAATTGCTGCCCTACCTACCAGCCACGACTCATATCTGCTTAACATTATTTTAAATTTTTCAAACAAAACATTTAAATCATTTTGCTAGTGTAATCTAATTTCATTTTCTATCATATGTGTGTTTCTGGCTTACTCAGCATACTGTGGTTAATTGCTGTCCTATCAGCAGCCAGCCACCACTCATATCTGCTTAACATTATTTTAAAGTTAAAAAAAAACTTTTAAATCATTTTGCTAGTGTAATCTAATTTCATTTTCTATCAGGCCTGTGTGTGGCCTGTATGTTTCTGACTTACAGAGCATACAGTGGTTAATTGCTGCCCTAACTAGCAGCCACGACTCATATGTGCTTAAAAAATTTTTAAAATTAAAAAAAAAAACGTTTAAATCATTTTGCTAGTGTAATCTAATTTTATTTTCTATCAGGCCTTTGTGTTTCTGACTTACAGAGCATACTGTGGTTAATTGCTGCCCTACCTAGGCTAGCAGCCACAACTCATATGTGCTTAACCTTTTTTTAAATAAAAAAAAACAAAAAACTTTAAATCATTTTGCTAGTGTAATCTAATTTTATTTTCTATCAGGCTTGTGTGTTTCTGACTTACAGAGCATACTGTGGTTAATTGCTGCCCTACCTAGCAGCCAGCCACCACTCATACCTGCTTAACATTATTTTAAATTTAAAATAAAAACTTTTAAATAATTTTGCTAGTGTAATCTAATTTCATTTTCTATCAGGCCTGTGTTTTTCTGACTTACAGAGCATACTGTGGTTAATTGCCGCCCTACCTAGCAGCCAGCCACGACTCATATGTGCTTAACATTTTTTGTAAATTTAAAAAAAAACGTTTAAATCATTTTGCTAGTGTAATCTAATTTTATTTTCTATCAGGCCTGCGTGTTTCTGACTTACAGAGCATACTGTGGTTAATTGCTGCCCTACGTAGCAGCCAGCCAGTGCCACCACTCATATCTGCTTAACATTATTTTAAATTTAAAATAAAAACTTTTAAATTATTTTGCTAGTGTAATCTAATTTCATTTTCTAACAGGCCTTTGTATTTCTGACTTACACAGCATACTGTGGTTAATTGCTGCCCTACCTAGCAGCCTCGACTCATATGTGCTTAACATTTTTTGTAAATTTAAAAAAAAAAACTTTAAATCATTTTGCTAGTGTAATCTAATTTTATTTTCTATCAGGCCTGTGTGTTTCTGACTTACAGAGCATACTGTGGTTAATTGCTGCCCTACCTAGCAGCCAGCCACCACTCATATCAGCTTAACATTATTTTAAATTTAAAATAAAAACTTTTAAATCATTTTGCTAGTGTAATCTAATTTCATTTTCTATCAGGCCTGTGTGTTTCTGACTTACACAGCATACTGTGGTTAATTGCTGCCCTACCTACCAGCCACGACTCATATCTGCTTAACATTATTTTAAATTTTTCAAACAAAACATTTAAATCATTTTGCTAGTGTAATCTAATTTCATTTTCTATCATATGTGTGTTTCTGGCTTACTCAGCATACTGTGGTTAATTGCTGTCCTATCAGCAGCCAGCCACCACTCATATCTGCTTAACATTATTTTAAAGTTAAAAAAAAACTTTTAAATCATTTTGCTAGTGTAATCTAATTTCATTTTCTATCAGGCCTGTGTGTGGCCTGTATGTTTCTGACTTACAGAGCATACAGTGGTTAATTGCTGCCCTAACTAGCAGCCACGACTCATATGTGCTTAAAAAAATTTTAAAATTAAAAAAAAAAACGTTTAAATCATTTTGCTAGTGTAATCTAATTTTATTTTCTATCAGGCCTGTGTGTTTCTGACTTACAGAGCATACTGTGGTTAATTGCTGCCCTACCTAGCAGCCAGCCACCACTCATACCTGCTTAACATTATTTTAAATTTAAAATAAAAACTTTTAAATAATTTTGCTAGTGTAATCTAATTTCATTTTCTATCAGGCCTGTGTTTTTCTGACTTACAGAGCATACTGTGGTTAATTGCCGCCCTACCTAGCAGCCAGCCACGACTCATATGTGCTTAACATTTTTTGTAAATTTAAAAAAAAACGTTTAAATCATTTTGCTAGTGTAATCTAATTTTATTTTCTATCAGGCCTGTGTGTTTCTGACTTACAGAGCATACTGTGGTTAATTGCTGCCCTACCTAGGCTAGCAGCCACGACTCATATGTGCTTAACCTTTTTTTAAATAAAAAAAAAACGTTTAAATCATTTTGCTAGTGTAATCTAATTTTATTTTCTATCAGGCCTGTGTGTTTCTGACTTACAGAGCATACTGTGGTTAATTGCTGCCCTACGTAGCAGCCAGCCAGTGCCACCACTCATATCTGCTTAACATTATTTTAAATTTAAAATAAAAACTTTTAAATTATTTTGCTAGTGTAATCTAATTTCATTTTCTAACAGGCCTTTGTGTTTCTGACTTACACAGCATACTGTGGTTAATTGCTGCCCTACCTAGCAGCCACCACTCATATCTGCTTAACATTATTTTAAATTTTTCAAACAAAACGTTTAAATCATTTTGCTAGTGTAATCTAATTTCATTTTCTATCAGGCCTGTGTGTTTCTGGCTTACTCAGCATACTGTTGTTAATTGCTGTCCTATCAGCATCCACCACTCATATCTGCTTAACATTATTTTAAAGTTAAAAAAAACCTTTTAAATCATTTTGCTAGTGTAATCTAATTTCATTTTCTATCAGGCCTGTGCGTTTCTGACTTACAGAGCATACAGTGGTTAATTGCTGCCCTACCTTGCAGCCACGACTCATATGTGCTTAACATTTTTTGTAAATTTTAAAAAAAAAACGTTTAAATCATTTTGCTAGTGTAATCTAATTTCATTTTCTATCATATGTGTGTTTCTGGCTTACTCAGCATACTGTGGTTAATTGCTGTCCTATCAGCAGCCAGCCACCACTCATATCTGCTTAACATTATTTTAAAGTTAAAAAAAAACTTTTAAATCATTTTGCTAGTGTAATCTAATTTCATTTTCTATCAGGCCTGTGTGTGGCCTGTATGTTTCTGACTTACAGAGCATACAGTGGTTAATTGCTGCCCTAACTAGCAGCCACGACTCATATGTGCTTAAAAAAAATGTAAAATTAAAAAAAAAAAACGTTTAAATCATTTTGCTAGTGTAATCTAATTTTATTTTCTATCAGGCCTGTGTGTTTCTGACTTACAGAGCATACTGTGGTTAATTGCTGCCCTACCTAGGCTAGCAGCCACAACTCATATGTGCTTAACCTTTTTTTAAATAAAAAAAAACAAAAAACTTTAAATCATTTTGCTAGTGTAATCTAATTTTATTTTCTATCAGGCTTGTGTGTTTCTGACTTACAGAGCATACTGTGGTTAATTGCTGCCCTACCTAGCAGCCAGCCACCACTCATATCTGCTTAACATTATTTTAAATTTAAAATAAAAACTTTTAAATAATTTTGCTAGTGTAATCTAATTTCATTTTCTATCAGGCCTGTGTGTTTCTAACTTACAAAGCATACTGTGGTTAATTGCTGCCCTACCTACCAGCCACGACTCATATCTAATTAACATTATTTTAAATTTTTCAAACAAAACGTTTAAATCATTTTGCTAGTGTAATCTAATTGCATTTTCTATCAGGCCTGTGTGTTTCTGGCTTACTCAGCATACTGTTGTTAATTGCTGTCCTATCAGCAGCCAGCCACCACTCATATCTGCTTAACATTATTTTAAATTTAAAATAAAAACTTTTAAATAATTTTGCTAGTGTAATCTAATTTCATTTTCTATCAGGCCTGTGTTTTTCTGACTTACAGAGCATACTGTGGTTAATTGCCGCCCTACCTAGCAGCCAGCCACGACTCATATGTGCTTAACATTTTTTGTAAATTTAAAAAAAAACGTTTAAATCATTTTGCTAGTGTAATCTAATTTTATTTTCTATCAGGCCTGTGTGTTTCTGACTTACAGAGCATACTGTGGTTAATTGCTGCCCTACCTAGGCTAGCAGCCACGACTCATATGTGCTTAACCTTTTTTTAAATTAAAAAAAAACCTTTAAATCATTTTGCTAGTGTAATCTAATTTTATTTTCTATCAGGCCTGTGTGTTTCTGACTTACAGAGCATACTGTGGTTAATTGCTGCCCTACGTAGCAGCCAGCCAGTGCCACCACTCATATCTGCTTAACATTATTTTAAATTTAAAATAAAAACTTTAAAATTATTTTGCTAGTGTAATCTAATTTCATTTTCTAACAGGCCTTTGTGTTTCTGACTTACACAGCATACAGTGGTTAATTGCTGCCCTACCTAGCAGCCACCACTCATATCTGCTTAACATTATTTTAAATTTTTCAAACAAAACGTTTAAATCATTTTGCTAGTGTAATCTAATTTCATTTTCTATCAGGCCTGTGTGTTTCTGGCTTACTCAGCATACTGTTGTTAATTGCTGTCCTATCAGCATCCACCACTCATATCTGCTTAACATTATTTTAAAGTTAAAAAAAACTTTTAAATCATTTTGCTAGTGTAATCTAATTTCATTTTCTATCAGGCCTGTGCGTTTCTGACTTACAGAGCATACAGTGGTTAATTGCTGCCCTACCTTGCAGCCACGACTCATATGTGCTTAACATTTTTTGTAAATTTAAAAAAAAAAAAGTTTAAATCATTTTGCTAGTGTAATCTAATTTTATTTTCTATCAGGCCTGTGTGTTTCTGACTTACAGAGCATACTGTGGTTAATTGCTGCCCTACCTAGGCTAGTAGCCACGACTCATATGTGCTTAATTTTTTTTGTAAATTTAAAAAAAAAACGTTTAAATCATTTTGCTAGTGTAATCTAATTTTATTTTCTATCAGGCCTGTGTGTTTCTGACTTACAGAGCATACTGTGGTTAATTGCTGCCCTACGTAGCAGCCAGCCAGTGCCACCACTCATATCTGCTTAACATTATTTTAAATTTAAAATAAAAACTTTTAAATTATTTTGCTAGTGTAATCTAATTTCATTTTCTATCAGGCCTGTGTGTTTCTGACTTACAGAGCATACAGTGGTTAATTGCTGCCCTACCTTGCAGCCACGACTCATATGTGCTTAACATTTTTTGTAAATTTAAAAAAAAAAACGTTTAAATCATTTTGCTAGTGTAATCTAATTTTATTTTCTATCAGGCCTGTGTGTTTCTAACTTACAGAGCATACTGTGGTTAATTGCTGCCCTACCTAGGCTAGTAGCCACGACTCATATGTGCCTAATTTTTTTTGTAAATTTAAAAAAAAAATGTTTAAATCATTTTGCTAGTGTAATCTAATTTTATTTTCTATCAGGCCTGTGTGTTTCTGACTTACAGAGCATACTGTGGTTAATTGCTGCCCTACCTAGGCTAGTAGCCACGACTCATATGGTTAATTGCTGCCCTACCTAGCAGCCAGCCACCACTCTTATCTGCTTAACATTATTTTAAATTTAAAATAAAAACTTTTAAATCATTTTGCTAGTGTAATCTAATTTCATTTTCTATCAGGCCTGTGTGTTTCTGACTTACAGAGCATACTGTGGTTAATTGCTGCCCTACCTAGGCTAGTAGCCACGACTCATATGTGCTTAATTTTTTTTGTAAATTTAAAAAAAAAATGTTTAAATCATTTTGCTAGTGTAATCTAATTTTATTTTCTATCAGGCCTGTGTGTTTCTGACTTACAGAGCATACTGTGGTTAATTGCTGCCCTACCTAGGCTAGTAGCCACGACTCATATGTGCTTAAAAAAATTTTTAAATTAAAAAAAAAACGTTTAAATCATTTTGCTAGTGTAATCTAATTTTATTTTCTATCAGGCCTGTGTGTTTCTGACTTACACAGCATACTGTGGTTAATTGCTGCCCTACCTAGCAGCCAGCCACAACTCTTATCTGCTTAACATTATTTTAAATTTAAAATAAAAACTTTTAAATCATTTTGCTAGTGTAATCTAATTTCATTTTCTATCAGGCCTGTGTGTTTCTGACTTACAGAGCATACTGTGGTTAATTGCTGCCCTACCTAGCAGCCTCGACTCATATGTGCTTAACATTTTTTGTAAATTTAAAAAAAAAACTTTAAATCATTTTGCTAGGGTAATCTAATTTTATTTTCTATCAGGCCTGTGTGTTTCTGACTTACACAGCATACTGTGGTTAATTGCTGCCCTACCTAGCAGCCAGCCACCACTCATATCTGCTTAACATTATTTTAAATTTAAAATAAAAACTTTTAAATCATTTTGCTAGTGTAATCTAATTTCATTTTCTATCAGGCCTGTGTGTTTCTAACTTACAAAGCATACTGTGGTTAATTGCTGCCCTACCTACCAGCCACGACTCATATCTAATTAACATTATTTTAAATTTTTCAAACAAAACATTTAAATCATTTTGCTAGTGTAATCTAATTGCATTTTCTATCAGGCCTGTGTGTTTCTGGCTTACTCAGCATACTGTTGTTAATTGCTGTCCTATCAGCAGCCACCACTCATATCTGCTTAACATTATTTTAAAGTTAAAAAAAAACTTTTAAATCATTTGCTAGTGTAATCTAATTTCATTTTCTATCAGGCCTGTATGTTTCTGACTTACAGAGCATACTGTGGTTAATTGCTGCCCTACCTAGGCTAGTAGCCACGACTCATATGGTTAATTGCTGCCCTACCTAGCAGCCAGCCACCACTCTTATCTGCTTAACATTATTTTAAATTTAAAATAAAAACTTTTAAATCATTTTGCTAGTGTAATCTAATTTCATTTTCTATCAGGCCTGTGTGTTTCTGACTTACAGAGCATACTGTGGTTAATTGCTGCCCTACCTAGGCTAGTAGCCACGACTCATATGGTTAATTGCTGCCCTACCTAGCAGCCAGCCACCACTCTTATCTGCTTAACATTATTTTAAATTTAAAATAAAAACTTTTAAATCATTTTGCTAGTGTAATCTAATTTCATTTTCTATCAGGCCTGTGTGTTTCTGACTTACAGAGCATACTGTGGTTAATTGCTGCCCTACCTAGGCTAGTAGCCACGACTCATATGTGCTTAATTTTTTTTGTAAATTTAAAAAAAAAATGTTTAAATCATTTTGCTAGTGTAATCTAATTTTATTTTCTATCAGGCCTGTGTGTTTCTGACTTACAGAGCATACTGTGGTTAATTGCTGCCCTACCTAGGCTAGTAGCCACGACTCATATGTGCTTAAAAAAATTTTTAAATTAAAAAAAAAACCTTTAAATCATTTTGCTAGTGTAATCTAATTTTATTTTCTATCAGGCCTGTGTGTTTCTGACTTACACAGCATACTGTGGTTAATTGCTGCCCTACCTAGCAGCCAGCCACCACTCTTATCTGCTTAACATTATTTTAAATTTAAAATAAAAACTTTTAAATCATTTTGCTAGTGTAATCTAATTTCATTTTCTATCAGGCCTGTGTGTTTCTGACTTACAGAGCATACTGTGGTTAATTGCTGCCCTACCTAGCAGCCTCGACTCATATGTGCTTAACATTTTTTGTAAATTTAAAAAAAAAACTTTAAATCATTTTGCTAGGGTAATCTAATTTTATTTTCTATCAGGCCTGTGTGTTTCTGACTTACACAGCATACTGTGGTTAATTGCTGCCCTACCTAGCAGCCAGCCACCACTCATATCTGCTTAACATTATTTTAAATTTAAAATAAAAACTTTTAAATCATTTTGCTAGTGTAATCTAATTTCATTTTCTATCAGGCCTGTGTGTTTCTAACTTACAAAGCATACTGTGGTTAATTGCTGCCCTACCTACCAGCCACGACTCATATCTAATTAACATTATTTTAAATTTTTCAAACAAAACATTTAAATCATTTTGCTAGTGTAATCTAATTGCATTTTCTATCAGGCCTGTGTGTTTCTGGCTTACTCAGCATACTGTTGTTAATTGCTGTCCTATCAGCAGCCACCACTCATATCTGCTTAACATTATTTTAAAGTTAAAAAAAAACTTTTAAATCATTTGCTAGTGTAATCTAATTTCATTTTCTATCAGGCCTGTATGTGGCCTGTGTGTTTCTGACTTCCAGAGGATACAGTGGTTAATTGCTGCCCTACCTAGCATCCACAACTCATATGTGCTTAACTTTTTTTTGTAAATTAAAAAAAAAACTTTAAATCATTTTGCTAGTGTAATCTAATTTTATTTTCTATCAGGCCTGTGTGTTTCTGACTTACAGAGCATACTGTGGTTAATTGCTGCCCTACCTAGCAGCCTCGACTCATATGTGCTTAACATTTTTTGTAAATTTAAAAAAAAAACTTTAAATCATTTTGCTAGGGTAATCTAATTTTATTTTCTATCAGGCCTGTGTGTTTCTGACTTACACAGCATACTGTGGTTAATTGCTGCCCTACCTAGCAGCCAGCCACCACTCATATCTGCTTAACATTATTTTAAATTTAAAATAAAAACTTTTAAATCATTTTGCTAGTGTAATCTAATTTCATTTTCTATCAGGCCTGTGTGTTTCTAACTTACAAAGCATACTGTGGTTAATTGCTGCCCTACCTACCAGCCACGACTCATATCTAATTAACATTATTTTAAATTTTTCAAACAAAACATTTAAATCATTTTGCTAGTGTAATCTAATTGCATTTTCTATCAGGCCTGTGTGTTTCTGGCTTACTCAGCATACTGTTGTTAATTGCTGTCCTATCAGCAGCCACCACTCATATCTGCTTAACATTATTTTAAAGTTAAAAAAAAACTTTTAAATCATTTGCTAGTGTAATCTAATTTCATTTTCTATCAGGCCTGTATGTGGCCTGTGTGTTTCTGACTTCCAGAGGATACAGTGGTTAATTGCTGCCCTACCTAGCATCCACAACTCATATGTGCTTAACTTTTTTTTGTAAATTAAAAAAAAAAACTTTAAATCATTTTGCTAGTGTAATCTAATTTTATTTTCTATCAGGCCTGTGTGTTTCTGACTTACAGAGCATACTGTGGTTAATTGCTGCCCTACCTAGCAGCCTCGACTCATATGTGCTTAACATTTTTTGTAAATTTAAAAAAAAAACTTTAAATCATTTTGCTAGTGTAATCTAATTTTATTTTCTATCAGGCCTGTGTGTTTCTGACTTACACAGCATACTGTGGTTAATTGCTGCCCTACCTAGCAGCCAGCCACCACTCATATCTGCTTAACATTATTTTAAATTTAAAATAAAAACTTTTAAATCATTTTGCTAGTGTAATCTAATTTCATTTTCTATCAGGCCTGTGTGTTTCTAACTTACAAAGCATACTGTGGTTAATTGCTGCCCTACCTACCAGCCACGACTCATATCTAATTAACATTATTTTAAATTTTTCAAACAAAACGTTTAAATCATTTTGCTAGTGTAATCTAATTGCATTTTCTATCAGGCCTGTGTGTTTCTGGCTTACTCAGCATACTGTTGTTAATTGCTGTCCTATCAGCAGCCAGCCACCACTCATATCTGCTTAACATTATTTTAAAGTTAAAAAAAAACTTTTAAATCATTTGCTAGTGTAATCTAATTTCATTTTCTATCAGGCCTGTGTGTGGCCTGTGTGTTTCTGACTTACAGAGGATACAGTGGTTAATTGCTGCCCTACCTAGCATCCACAACTCATATGTGCTTAACTTTTTTTTGTAAATTAAAAAAAAAACTTTAAATCATTTTGCTAGTGTAATCTAATTTTATTTTCTATCAGGCCTGTGTGTTTCTGACTTACAGAACATACTGTGGTTAATTGCTGCCCTACCTAGCAGCCAGCCACCACTCTTATCTGCTTAACATTATATTAAATTTAAAATAAAAACTTTTAAATCATTTTGCTAGTGTAATCTACTTTCATTTTCTATCAGGCCTGTGTGTTTCTGACTTACACAGCAAGCATACTGTGGTTAATTGCTGCCTTACCTAGCAGCCACGACTCATATCAGCTTAACATTATTTTAAATTTTTCAAAAAAAACGTTTAAATCATTTTGCTAGTGTAATCTAATTTCTTTTTCCATTAGGCCTGTTTGTTTCTGGCCCACATCACATAGTGTGACACAGATTAATAGCTCTTTTTTCCACCACTTATATCTGGTGTAACAACATTAGTGTAATTTTTTTTTACATCAGTCCTCTTCTAGTGTTATTTAATTTTAGTTGCCAGGCCAGCCAGGCTGCCACTAGTGCCTGTGTGTCAGGCTGCCAGCATATACTGTGCCTACTTCCATCCTCAGTGCCAGTCCACGACTCCTATCTGGTGTAACATTATATTAAATTTTGTAAAAAAAAACTTTTACATCAGTCTTCTAGTGTTATTTAATTTTAGTTTACAGGGCAGCCTGCCACCACTAGTGCCAGCCTGTGTGTCAGGCTGCCAGCACATACTGTGCCTAGTTCTATCCTGAGTGCCATTACTCCTATCTGTTGTAATATTTTTGTAACTTTTTTTAAAAACAAACTGTTACATCAGTCTGCTATTGTTATTTAATTGCAGTTGCCTGTCTGCCAGCGTGTGTGCCAGGCCCACTTTCCAACTAGTGCCACGAATCATATTTGTTATTACAATAGTGTAAATATTTAAAATACAATCTTTTTTTACTGTGAATCATCAGCCTGCTAGTGCAATTGAATTGCAGTTGCCTGCTTTCCAGCGTGCATGCCAGGCCCACTTGCCAACTAGTGCCACCAATCATATTTGTTATAACAGTAGTTTAAATATTAAAAATAATAATTTTTTTACTCTGAAAGATCAGTCTGCTAGTGTAATCTAATTGCAGTTTCCTGCCTGCCAGCGTGTGTGCCAGGCCCACTTGCTGCCAACTATTCCCCCCAATCATATTTGTTATAACAGTATAGTAAATATTTAAAATAAAAAATGTTTTGCCTGTGAATCATCAGTCTGCTAGTGCCATTGAATTGCAGTTGCCTGCCTGCCTTCCAGCGTGTGTGCCAGGCCACTTGTCAACTAGTTACAACAATCATATTTGTTCTAACAGTATTGTAAATATTTAAAATAAAAAATTCTTAGATTGTGAATCATCAGTCTGCTAGTGCCATTGAATTGCAGTTTCCTGCCTGCCAGCGTGTGTGCCAGGCCCACTAGCCAACTAGTGCCACCAATCATATTTGTTGTAACAGTATTGAAAATATTTTAAATCATAACTTTTTTGACTATGAATCTTCAGTCTCCTAGTGCCATTGAATTGCAGTTGCCTGCCTGCCAGCGTGTGTGCCAGGCCCACTTGCCAACTAGTTACAACAATCATATTAGTTGTAACAGTATTGTAAATATTTAAAATAAAAAATTCTTAGACTGTGAATCATCAGTCTGCTAGTGCCATTGAATTGCAGTTTCCTCCTGCCTGCCAGCGTGTGTGCCAGGCCCACTAGCCAACTGCAGCCACCAATCATATTTGTTGTAACAGTATTGAAATTTTTTTAAATCATAACTTTTTTGACTGTGAATCTTCAGTCTCCTAGTGCCATTGAATTGCAGTTGCCTGCCTGTCAGCTTGTGTGCCAGGCCCACTTGTCAACTAGTTACACCAATCATATTAGTTGTAACAGTATTGTAAATATTTAAAATAAAATTCTTAGACTGTGAATCATCAGTCTGCTAGTGCCATTGAATTGCAGTTTCCTCCTGCCTGCCAGCGTGTGTGCCAGGCCCACTAGCCAACTACTGCCACCAATCATATTTGTTGTAACAGTATTGAAAATATTTTAAATCATAACTTTTTTGACTGTGAATCATCAGTCTCCTAGTGTCATTGAATTGCAGTTGCCTGCCTGCCAGCGTGTGTTCCAGGCCCACTTGCCAAATAGTTACACCAATCATATTAGTTGTAACAGTATTGTAAATATTTAAAATAAAATTCTTAGACTGTGAATCATCAGTCTGCTAGTGCCATTGAATTGCAGTTTCCTCCTGCCTGCCAGCGTGTGTGCCAGGCCCACTAGCCAACTACTGCCACCAATCATATTTGTTGTAACAGTATTGAAAATATTTTAAATCATAACTTTTTGGACTGTGAATCATCAGTCTCCTAGTGCCATTGAATTGCAGTTGCCTGCCTGCCAGCGTGTGTGCCAGGCCCACTTGCCGTTTCCAACTAGTGCCACCAATCATATTTGTTCTAACAGTATTGTCAATTTTTTTTAAAAAAAATTTTTGGACTAAGAAGCATGACTCAGCTAGTGTAATCTAATTGCAGTTGCCTTCCTCCCAGCGTGTGTGCCAGGCAGGCCCACTTGCCAACTAGTGCCACCAATCATATTTGTTGTCACAGTACTTTTAATATTTAAAAAATAAAAAATATTTGACTTTGAAACATCAGTCTTTTTTTTTTTGTCAGGCTCACAGCGTATACTGTGCCCACTTGCCCAGTGCCACCACTCATAATTTGTTTAATAGTATTGTAAGTGTACATTTTAAAAAAAATGACAGGCAGAGGCAGGCCACCCTGCAGGTTCCGTCGTGGTCGTGGTGCTGTGATTCCTTTAGACCCTACAAATATGCACATTGTTCAGACGCCGGGTGCCAGGGGGGAAGCAAAAAGTTCTGAGGAGGACCTAGTTGAATGGCTAACACAGGACACCCAATCTTCTACAGCTTCCGCTCCTAGTCCTTCTAACCTTGACGCACCATCTACGTCCAGCTGAGCTTTGGGCACCTCTCAAGTGACCAGTGCCACTCGCCCGCCTGTCGCCACCACCAACACTAGCACCACAGCCGCTTCGCTTGATCTGTCACAGGAGTTATTGACACATCAGTTGGAAGAAATCCATCATTGACAGAGGATGTAGATAACAGTGATATGTCTCAGTCAGGCAGCATTACAGACATGGAGGTACGGTGTGATGATGATGATGTTGTACCCGCTGCTGCTTCCTTTCTTGATGTGTCAGATACAAGTGAAGCGGTTGATGATGATGTGTCAGTGGATGTCACGTGGGTGCCTGCTAGAAGAGAAGAAGAAGAGGGGGAAAGTTCAGATGGGGAGACAGAGAGGAGGAGGAGACGAGTTGGAAGCAGGGGGAGGTCATCGCAAGGAGCTTGTGGCACAGTCAGACAGCATGCATCGGCACCCGGGGTCAGCCAGACAGCACGCAGACGACCATCAAAGCATGCTGTTGCCAACACCAGAATGCCGTCATCGCAGAGCTCAGCAGTGTGGCATTTTTTTTGTGTGTCTGCCTCTGACAACAGCAATGCCATTTGCAACCTGTGCCAAAAGAAACTGAGTCGTGGGAAGTCCAACACCCACCTAGGTACAACTGCTTTGCGAAGGCACATGGTCTCCCATCACAAACGCTGATGGGAAGAACACATGAGTAGAAGCAGCACACAAACTCAAAGCCGCCCTCCTCCTCCTGCTCCAGCATATTCAGCCACTTCAACCACTGCTGTCCTCCTTGCCCCCTCTCAACCATCCTCCACTGAGTCTCTCTTACGTAGCAGTTCCTGGTCATCTGACCACAGTCAGGTGTCTGTCAAGGACATGTTTGAGCGTAAGAAGCCAATTTCTCAAAGTTACCCCCTTGCCCGGCGTCTGACAGCTGGCTTGTCTGAACTCTTAGCCCACCAGCTTTTACCATACAAGCTGGTGGAGTCTGATGCTTTAAAAAAAAAGTATCTATTGGGACACCGCAGTGGAAGGTACCTGGCAGAAATTTCTTTTCACAAAAGGCAATCCCAAACCTGTACTCTGTTGTATGAAAGGAAGTAATGGCATGTCTGGCACACAGCGTTGGGGCAAGGGTCCATATGACCACGGATAGCTGGTCTGCAAAGCATGGTCAGGGCAGGTATATCACCTACAATGCGCATTGGGTAAACCTGCTGACGTCTGACAAGCATGGAATGTGTGGCTCTGCAGAAGAGTTGATGACACCGCCATGACTTGCAGGCAGGCCTGCTGCTACCTCCTCTACTCCTCCTACTCCATCCTCTTCCATAACCTCTTCCTCGGCTGAGTCCTCTTCTGCTTCTGCGTCTTGCTCCACATCAATGGCACCCCCCCAGCTCCCCAGGTACTATTCCACATCCCGGATACGGCAGTGTCACGCCATATTGGGGTTGACTTGCCTGAAAGCGGAGAGTCACACCGCAACAGCACTCCTGACCGCCCTGAATGCACAGGTGGATCAGTGACTGACTCTGCATCAACTGGAGATTGGCAAGGTTGTTTCTGACAATGGAAGTAATTTGGTGGCGGCATTGAAATTGGGCAAGTTGACACATGTGCCGTGCATGGCACATGTGTGTAATCTGATTGTACAACCCTTTGTGCATAAATACCCAGGCTTACAGGACGTCCTGAAGCAGGCCAGGAAGGTGTGTGGCCATTTCAGGTGTTCCTACACGGCCATGGCACACTTGTCCGATATCCAGCGTCGAAACAACCTGCCAGTGAGGCGCTTGATTTGCGACAGCCCGACACGGTAGAATTCAACACTCCTAATGTTCGACCGCCTGCTCCAACAAGAAAAAGCTGTTAATGAGTATTTGTATGAACGGGGTGCTAGGACAGCCTCTGGGGAGCTGGGGATTTTTTTGCCAAATTACTGGACGCTCATGCGCAATGCCTGTAGGCTCATGCGTCCTTTTGAGGAGGTGACAAACCTTGTCAGTCGCACCGAAGGCACCATCAGCGACATCATACCATTTGTTTTCTTCCTGGAGCGTGCCCTGCGAAGAGTGCTGGATCAGGCCGTAGATGAGCGTGAAGAGGAAGAGTTGTGGTGTCCATCAACACCAGAAACAGCCTTATCAGCATCGCTTGCTGGACCTGCGGCAACGCAGGAAGAGGATTGTGAGGAAGAGGAGTCAGAGGAGGAATGTGGCTTTGAGGAGGAGGAAGACCAAGCACAACAGGCATCCCAGGGTGCTTGTTGTTGTCACCTCTCTGGTACCCGTGGCGTTGTACGTGGCTGGGGGGAAGAAGATACCCTCAGTGAGATCAGTGAGGACGAGGAACGGGACATGATTAGCTCGGCCTCCAACCTTGTGCAAATGGGGTCTTTCATGCTGTCATGCCTGTTGAGGGACCCTCATATAAAAAAGCTGAAGGAGAACGACCTGTACTGGGTGTCCATGCTACTAGACATAAAGTGCCTGAAATGTTACCAAATTCCCGCAAGTCAGAAAGGATGGAGCATTTTAAAAATAAATTAAAAACTATGCTTTACACAGCGTATAAGGGTGATGTCACAGCACAACGGGAATCTAACAGGGGAAGAGATGAAAGTAATCCTCCTCCTCCTCCCACGACCACGGCGGCAAGGACAGGACGCTTTCCTGACGTCTTGTTGATGGAGGACATGCGGACCTTTTTAACTCCTATGCATCGCCAGAGCCTTTCGGGATCCAGCCTCAGAGAAAGACTCAACCGACAGGTAGCAGACTACCTAGCATTAACTGCATATCTCGACACTCTGAGGAGCGATGGACCCCTTGACTACTGGGTGTGCAGGCTTGACCTGTGGCCTGAGCTATCCCAATTTGCAATTGAACTTCTGGCCTGCCCCGCTACAAGTGTCCTGTCTGAAAGGACCTTCAGTGCAGCAGGAGGTTTTGTCACTTAGAAGAGAAGTCGCCTAGGTCAAAAAAGTCTTGACTATCTCACCTTTATTAAAATCAATGAGGGATGGATCCCGAAGGGACTGACATTGGGCGATACATTTGAGTAAAAAAGGCCTGATGATGAGATGAGCTGCCTTGGGCTACAAATGGTACACATGCTGGCTTTTTTTTTTTCTTATAATGTAGGATGACTTGCGTGACTTATCCGCCAACAACTAGTGTTCAAGCAGCAAGTTTTTAGGGCACTTTCTAACTGTTTTACAAATATCAATTTCTCTGGCTGCTGCTACAGCAGTGGCTGCAACAATACCGAATTTTTCAGGCATTTGTACATGCCTAATTTTTCTTGCCTCTGCTGCTGCACTGTGGCTACAAAACTCAAAGCAAAAAAAATGCACATAACAGTGATTAAACTGTTAAGAATAGTACTACTTAACACACCACTCATATCTGGTGGCACAGTAGATTGCACGTGCAGTGCCCCAAATGTGAAGGAGGAGGACCGACCAAGCATCTTTATCCGTCTCTTGGTTCCTCTAAATTATCTCCGGGTTCCATCTATGCCATACCTGTAGTCTATTGTGCAAAAGGATGGCATATGTGGTGTTTCATGCTGTTGTGCCTGTTGAGGGTCGTGGGCCATCTTATAAAAAGGCTGAAGGAGAACGACCTGTACTGGGTGTCCAAGCACATTTTTGTTCAATATTCCCGGTTCCTCTAAATAATCTCCGGGTTCCTCAAATCAATGCCATACCTGTACTCAATTGTGCAAAAGGATGGCATATGTGGTGTTTCATGCTGTTGTGCCTGTTGAGGGTCGTGGTCCATCTTATAAAAAGGCTGAAGGAAAACGACCTGTACTGGGTGTCCAAGCACGTTTTTTGTTCAATATTCCCTGTTCCTCTAAATTATCTCCGGGTTCCTCAAATCAATGCCATACCTGTATTCAATTGTGCAAAAGGGTGGCACATGTGGTGTTTCATGCTGTTGTGCCTGTTGAGGGTCGTGGGCCATCTTAAAAAAAGGCTGAAGGAGAACGATCTGTACTGGGTGTCCAAGCACATTTTTTGTTCAATATTCCCGGTTCCTCTAAATTATCTCCGGGTTCCTCAAATCAATGCCATACCTGTACTCGATTGTGTAAAAGGATGGCATATGTGGTGTTTCATGCTGTTGTGCCTGTTGAGGGTCGTGGGCCATCGTATAAAAAGACTGAAGGAGAATGACCTGTACTGGGTGTCCAAGCACGTTTTTTGTCCAATATTCCCGGTTCCTCTAAATTATCACCGGGTTCCTCAAATCAATGCCATACCTGTACTCGATTGTGCAAAAGGGTGGCATATGGTGTTTCATGCTGTTGTTTCTGTTGAGGGGACGGGACTCTCATCCAAAAAGGCTGAAGGAGAACAAAGTGTACTGGTTGTCCAAGCATCTTTTTCCATCTCCCGGTTCCTAAAAATTATCTCCGGGTTTCTAAAATGGATGCCATACCTGTACTCTATTGTGCAAAAGGATGGCATATGTGGTGTTTCCTGCTGTTGTTTCTGTTGAGGGTCCAGGACCCTCGTCTAAAAAGGCTGAAGGAGAACAAAATGTACTGGTTGTCCAAGCATCTTTTTCCATCTCCCGGTTCCTAAAAATTATCTCCGGGTTTCAAAAATGGATGCCATACCTGTACTCTATTGTGCAAAAGGATGGCATATGTGGTGTTTCCTGCTGTTTTTTCTGTTGAGGGTCCTGGACCCTCTTATAAAAAGGCTGAAGGAGAACGAAGTGTACTGGGTGTCCAATCATTTTTTTTGTTCAATTTCCCGGTTCCTAAAAATTATCTCTGGGTTTCTAAAATCAATGCCGTACCTGTACTCTATTGTTCAAAAGGATGCCATATGTCCTCTTTCCTGCTGTTGTTTCTGTTGAGGGTCCTGGACCCTCGTATAAAAAGGCTGAAGGAGAATGAAGTGTACTGGGTGTCCAATCATTTTTTTTGTTCAATTTCCCAGTTCCTAAAAATTATCTCCGGGTTTCTAAAATCAATGCCGTACCTGTACTCTATTGTTCAAAAGGATGCCATATGTCCTCTTTCCTGCTGTTGTTTCTGTTGAGGGTCCTGGACCCTCATATAAAAAGGCTGAAGGAGAAAGAAGTGTACTTGGTGTCCAATCATTTTTTTTGTTCAATTTCCCGGTTCCTAAAAATTATCTCCGGGTTTCTAAAATCAATGCCGTACCTGTACTCTATTGTTCAAAAGGATGCCATATGTCCTCTTTCCTGCTGTTGTTTCTGTTGAGGGTCCTGGACCCTCGTATAAAAAGGCTGAAGGAGAAAGAAGTGTACTGGGTGTCCAATCATTTTTTTTGTTCAATTTCCAGGTTCCTAAAAATTATCTCCGGGTTTCTAAAATCAATGCCGTACCTGTACTCTATTGTTCAAAAGGATGCCATATGTCCTCTTTCCTGCTGTTGTTTCTGTTGAAGGTCCTGGACCCTCGTATAAAAAGGCTGAAGGAGAAAGAAGTGTACTGAGTGTCCAATCATTTTTTTTGTTCAATTTCCCGGTTCCTAAAAATTATCTCCGGGTTTCTAAAATCAATGCCATACCTGTACTCTATTGTTCAAAAGGATGCCATATGTCCTCTTTCCTGCTGTTGTTTCTGTTGAGGGTCCTGGACCCTCTTATAAAAAGGCCGAAGGAGAACGACCTGTACTGTACTGGGTGTCCAAGCATGGTTTTTTGTTCAATTTCACGGTTCCTAAAAATTATCTCTGTGTTCCTAAAATCAATGCCATACCTGTACTCTATTGTTCAAAAGGATGGCATATGTGGTGTTTCATGCTGTTGTGGCTGTTGAGGGTCGTGGGCCATCGTATAAAACGGCTGAAGGAGAACGATCTGTACTGCCTTGCTGCTCCTTTTAGGCAGGCCAGCTCTTTGCATACATGCCCACAGACTCTGTAACGGATGCCTCTTTTAGGGAGAGGTGCAGCCATAATGCAGGGTCAGAACATCTGTCTGCAACTGGTATACTTGATTGTGCAAAAGGAAGTAACCTTACCATGGTTCCCTGACTGCACGTCTTGTTGTTATATTTTGGTGAGGGTAATCATGATGGCCATGTACACCTCCCCCAAGAGGTCTGGAAGTAACAGGGATGAAAGTGCTAAGAATAGTACTACTTTACACAACCAAGTTAGCCATGGGTCCCAGTCCAAGAACGCATGTCTTGTTGTTTTATTTGGTGCAACTAATCATGCAGGCCATATAGACCTCCCACCATTAGGGGTTGTAACAGGTATTAAACTAATAAGAACAGTACTACCAAAATAAACCTAATTAACATGGTTTCAAGAGCCCAGGTTTTATTGTTGTACTTTCCTAGGCTAATCATGATGGCCATGTAGACCTCCCCCGAGAGGTCTGGAAGTAACAGGGATGAAAGTGCTAAGAATAGTACTATTTTATACAACCGAGTTAGCCATGGGTCTTAGTCCAAGACCGCATGTCTTGTTGTTTTGTTTGGTGTGGCTAATCATGCAGGCCATATAGACCTCCCACCATTAGGTGTTGTAACAGGTATTAAACTAATAAGAACAGTACAACCGAAATAAACCCAATTAACATGGTTTCAAGAGCCAATGTTTTATTGTTGTACTTTGTTAGGCTAATCATGATGGCCATGTAGACCTCCCTCGAGAGGTCTGGAAGTAACAGGGATGAAAGTGCTAAGAATAGAACTACTTTACACAACCAATTTAGCCATGGGTCTTAGTCCAAGACCGCATGTCTTGTTGTTTTGTTTGGTGCGGCTAATCATGCAGGCCATATAGACCTCCCACCATTAGGTGTTGTAACAGGTATTAAACTAATAAGAACAGTACTACCGAAATAAACCTAATTAACATGGTTTCAAGAGCCAAGGTTTTATTGTTGTACTTTGTTAGGCTAATCATGATGGCCATGTAGACCTCCCCCGAGAGGTCTGGAAGTAACAGGGATGAAAGTGCTAAGAATAGTACTACTTTACACAACCAAGTTAGCCATGGGTCTTAGTCCAAGACTGCATGTCTTGTTGTTTTGTTTGGTGCGGCTAATCATGCAGGCCATATAGACCTCTCACCATTAGGTGTTGTAACAGGTATTAAACTAATAAGAACAGTACTACCGAAATAAACCTAATTAACATGGTTTCAAGAGCCAAGGTTTTATTGTTGTACTTTGTTAGGCTAATCATGATGGCCATGTAGACCTCCCCCGAGAGGTCTGGAAGTAACAGGGATGAAAGTGCTAAGAATAATACTACTTTACACAACCGAGTTAGCCATGGGTCTTAGTCCAAGACCGCATGTCTTGTTGTTTTGTTTGGTGCGGCTAATCATGCAGGCCATATAGACCTCCCACCATTAGGTGTTGTAACAGGTATTAAACTAATAAGAACAGTACTACTGAAATAAACCTAATTAACATGCTTTCAAGAGCCAAGTTTTATTGTTGTACTTTGTTAGGCTAATCATGATGGCCATGTAGACCTCCCACCATTAGGGGTAGTAACAAGTATTAAACTAATAAGAACAGTACTACTTAACACAACCTAGTTACCATGGGTCCCAGACCGCATGTCTTGTTATTATATTTTGTAAGGGTAATCATGCAGGCCATATAGACCTCCCCCGATAGGGTGAGTAACAGGTATTAAAATGCTAAGAACAGTACTACTTAACACAACCTTACCATGGGTCCCAGAGCATATGTCTTATTATTATATTTTGTAAGGGTAATCATGCAGGCCATATAGACCTCCCCCGATAGGGTGAGTAACAGGTATTAAAATGCTAAGAACCGTACTACTTAACACAACCTTACCATGGGTCCCAGAGCATATGTTTTATTATTATATTTTGTAAGGGTAATCATGCAGGCCATATAGACCTCGCCCGATATGGGGAGTAACAGGGATTAAAGTGCTAAGAATAGTACAAGTTAACACACCCTAGTTAACACTGGTTCCCAGACCGCATGTCTTATTGTTATATTTTGGTAAGGTAATCATGCAGGCTATATAGACCTCCCCCGATAGGGGGAGTAACAGGGATTAAAGTGCTAAGAAAAGTACTACTTAACACAACCTAGTTACCATAGGTCCCAGACCGCGTGTCTTGTTGTTATACTTTGTCAGGGTAATTATATATCTAAAAAATCTATCTATTTATCTTCTATCGATTCTATCTAACTATCAATCTATGTATATCTATCTATCCTATCTATCTATCTTCTGTCCGGACTGTTTTGAGACAGCCACTTGTGTTTTTGACAAATTTGAAGTAGGAGGACAGACCAATCACAGGGATTAAACTGCGAAGAATAGTAATACTTAAGAAAACCTAGTTATACCAGTACCACCATGGGTCCCAGACCGCATGTTTTGTTGGTATACTTTGTCAGGGTAATCATGCAGGCCATATAGACCTCCCCCGATAGGGGGAGTTACAGGGATTAAAGTTCTAAGAATAGTACTACTTAACACAACCTAGTTAGCATGGGTCCCAGAACGCATGTTTTGTTGTTATACTTTGTCAGGGTAATCATGCAGGCCATATAGACCTCCCTTGATAGGGGGAGTAACAGGGATTAAAGTGCTAAGAATAGTACAACTTAACACAACCTAGTTAACATTAACAGTGGTTCCCAGACCGCATGTCTTGTTGTTAGATTTTGTCAGGATAATCAGGCAGGCCATATAGACCTCCCCCGATAGGGGGAGTAACAGGGATGAAAGTGCTAAGGAAAGTACTACTTAACACAACATAGTTACCATGGGTCCCAGAACGCATGTTTTGTTGTTATACTTTGTCAGGGTAATCATGCAGGCCATATAGACCTCCCCTGATAGGGGGAGTAACAGGGATTAAAGTGCTAAGAATAGTACAACCTAACACAACCTAGTTAACAGTGGTTCCCAGACCGCATGTCTAATTGTTATATTTTGCCAGGATAATCAGGCACGCCATATAGACCTCCCCCGATAGGGGGAGTAACAGGGATTAAAGTGCTAAGAATAGTACTACTTAACACAACCTAGTTACCATGGGTCCATGACCACATGTTTTGTTATTATACTTTGTCAGGGTAATCATGCACGCCATATAGACCTCCCTTGATAGGGGTAGTAACAGGGATTACAGTTCTAAGAATAGTACTACTTAACACAACCTAGTTACCATGGGTCCCACACCGCATGTTTTGTTGTAATACTTTGTCAGGGTAATCATGAAGGCCATATAGACCTCCACTGAAAGGGGAGTCAGAGGGATTAAACTGCTAAGAAAAGTTTTACTTAACACAACCTACTTACCATGGGTCCCAAACAGCATATATTGTTGTTATATTTTGTCGGGGTAATAATGCAGGCCATATAGACCTCCCACGATAGGAGGAGTTACAGGGATGAAAGTGCTAAGAATAGTACTACTTCACACAACCTAGTTACCATGGGTCCCAGACCACATGTTTTGTTATTATACTTTGTCAGGGTAATCATGCAGGCCATATAGACCTCCCTTCATAGGGGGAGTAACAGGGATTAAAGTTCTAAGAATAGTACTACTTAACACAACCTAGTTAGCATGGGTCCCACACCGCATGTTTTGATGTTATACTTTGTCAGGGTAATCATGCAGGCCATATAGACCTCCACCGAAAGGGGGAGTAAGAGGGATTAAACTGCTAAGAAAAGTTTTACTTAACACAACCTAGTTACCATGGGTCCCAGACCACATGTCTTGTTGTTATACTTTGTCATGGTAATCATGCAGGTCATATAGACCTCCACCGATAGGATGAGTTACAGGGCTGAAAGTGCTAAGAATAGTACTACTTAACACAACCTAGTTACCATGGGTCCCAGACCACATGTTTAATTATTATACTTTGTCAGGGTAATTATATATCGAACAAATCTATCCATTTTCTTCTATCGATTCCATCTAACTATCAATCTATGTATATCTATCTATCCTATCTATCTACCAATCATCTTCTTCCATCTCCCGGTTCCAAAAATGCAGGCCATATAGACCTCCCCCGATAGGGGGAGTAACAGGTTGTAGTAAACTGCTAAGAATAGTACTACTTAACACACCACGGGTCACAGACCGCATGTCTTATTGTTATATTTTGCCAGGATAATCAGGCACGCCATATAGACCTCCCCCGATAGGGGGAGTAACAGGGATTAAAGTGCTAAGAATAGTACTACTTAACACAACCTAGTTACCATGGGTCCATGACCACATGTTTTGTTATTATACTTTGTCAGGGTAATCATGCACGCCATATAGACCTCCCTTGATAGGGGTAGTAACAGGGATTACAGTTCTAAGAATAGTACTACTTAACACAACCTAGTTACCATGGGTCCCACACCGCATGTTTTGTTGTAATACTTTGTCAGGGTAATCATGAAGGCCATATAGACCTCCACTGAAAGGGGAGTCAGAGGGATTAAACTGCTAAGAAAAGTTTTACTTAACACAACCTACTTACCATGGGTCCCAAACAGCATATATTGTTGTTATATTTTGTCGGGGTAATAATGCAGGCCATATAGACCTCCCACGATAGGAGGAGTTACAGGGATGAAAGTGCTAAGAATAGTACTACTTCACACAACCTAGTTACCATGGGTCCCAGACCGCATGTTTTGTTATTATACTTTGTCAGGGTAATCATGCAGGCCATATAGACCTCCCTTCATAGGGGGAGTAACAGGGATTAAAGTTCTAAGAATAGTACTACTTAACACAACCTAGTTAGCATGGGTCCCACACCGCATGTTTTGATGTTATACTTTGTCAGGGTAATCATGCAGGCCATATAGACCTCCACCGAAAGGGGGAGTAAGAGGGATTAAACTGCTAAGAAAAGTTTTACTTAACACAACCTAGTTACCATGGGTCCCAGACCACATGTCTTGTTGTTATACTTTGTCATGGTAATCATGCAGGTCATATAGACCTCCACCGATAGGATGAGTTACAGGGCTGAAAGTGCTAAGAATAGTACTACTTAACACAACCTAGTTACCATGGGTCCCAGACCACATGTTTAATTATTATACTTTGTCAGGGTAATTATATATCGAACAAATCTATCCATTTTCTTCTATCGATTCCATCTAACTATCAATCTATGTATATCTATCTATCCTATCTATCTACCAATCATCTTCTTCCATCTCCCGGTTCCAAAAATGCAGGCCATATAGACCTCCCCCGATAGGGGGAGTAACAGGTTGTAGTAAACTGCTAAGAATAGTACTACTTAACACACCACGGGTCACAGACCGCATGTCTTATTGTTATACTCTGTCAGGGAAATTATATATTTATCAAATCTATCTATTTATCTATCAAATCGATCTAACTATCAAATGTATCTATCAAATGTATATTGCATCTATTGATCAATGTAATTTGTATCTATAGAATGTATATTACATCTTTTGGTTGATGTAATTCGTATCTATCAAATGTATATTGCATCTTTGGATCGATAACATTCGTATCTATCAAATAGATATTGCATCTATTGATCGATGTAATTCGTATCTATCAAATGAATGTATATTGCATCTATTGATCTATGTAATTTGTATCGATCAGATGTATATTGCATCGATTGAGCTATGTAATCTATGTATCTATCTATCACATCTATCTATCTCATGCTTGTGCAAATGGACTGTTTGCAGTTGTTTGCGGTGCGTTACACTTGGAGTTTGGTCTGTCACTGTGAAGCGGGCGTAACCCTTACACTACCTGATAGATACGACATCATAACTGATGTTTTAAAGCACGTTATTGCAAACAATTTAGGAATGTTAGGTGATTTAGGCCCTTTATGGGTTAAAAGCAGACTCTGCATCAACTATGTAATTTTCCATGGGAGTTTTGACATGGATCCCCCTCCAGCATGCCACAGTCCAGGTGTTAGTCCCCTTGAAACAACTTTTCCATCACTATTGTGGCCAGAAAGAGTCCTTGTAGGTTTTAAAGTTCGCCTGCCTATTGAATTCAATGGCGGTTCGCGCAGTTCACTGTTTCGCAAACAATACCGGAAGTTCGAGTCCGCCGTTCGCGAACTGAAATTCAAACTATTCAGGATCTGTTTTAGGTAAATTGTTAGCAAATTTTGAATTGAATGTAAAAAGGGGAGATGTTATGTAGTTATTATGCAAATACTGTGAATCTGTTTGTTTATGGTAATATTGCATTGCCTTATACTTCCTGTTTCCTGTTCCTACCTCTGACCTGGATATAGTCTTTAGTTCAATATGATTCCTCACACTAACAGCTTGTAGTGTCTTTATTTCTATACATGAAACAGATGGCTGTCACATGATACAGTTATACACACACTTAATTAGGCACCAGTTACTACTGAGCATGTGCAAGAGATCACAATGTATACGTATATGAGTCTGTGATAGGCTGATGGCTGTCACATGATGGTTATATGCACACTGTCTGAGGCACCAGTTACTACTGAGCATGTGAAAGAGATCACAGTGTATACGTATATGAGCCTGTGATTGGCTGATGGCTTTCACATGATACAGTTATACACACACTGTCTGAGGCACCAGTTACTACTGAGCATGTGCAAGAGATCTCAGTATATACGTATATGAGCCTGTGATTGGCTGATGGCTGTCACATGATACAGTTATATACACACTGTCTGAGGCACCAGCTACTACTGAGCATGTTCAAGAGATCACAGTGTATACGTATATGAGTCTGTGATTAGCTGATGACTGTCATATGATACAGTTATATACACACTTACTGAGGCACCAGTTTCTACTGAGCATGTGCAAGAGATCACAGTGTATACGTATATGAGTCTGTGATTGGCTGATGGCTGTCACATGATACAGTTATATACACTATGGGGGGTAGTTATCAAGCCATCAACCTCAAATACGCTGGAATTCCGCAGCGTATTTGTGGCGAGGCTGATTCGCCTTAGTTATCCAACCCTAGATACCGGCAAAAGTAGAATTTTGTGACGTAAGCTTCGATCCACCGGACTCAGTCCGACACAGATCGATTCTTACGTCACTACAGATGTTCCGCACACAAGTGCGGCACAATCTGACTACTTTTGCTAGTTATCAGAAAACTAGCAGGTACGCTCGGCACTTTTCCGGCCCAGCGTACCTGGTTTTCAATCCGCCGCCCTGGAGACCGGGCCTTCCCTCCACAACAAAACCCTGTTAAACTCCCTCAAGAAGCATTGCCTAATACCTAAATACCTAATACCTAAATCCTCCCTCATGTCAGGGGTAATCCTGATCTGTCTATGTTTCCTACTTCCACCTTTTAGTGGCTCCTCCAGGCCACGATTAAAAACCCGACCCATGGGGATTACTCTGCCCGCAAAGTTCAGAAGCCCCAGCAACGATTTTAAATCCTGCAGAGGTATTGAGTGAGCTGCAGGAGCCATAGAACCCGCTTCCAGCATGCGCTACACTTTCTCCTCTGGCAGGCGGCAGAGCATGGCTCTGGAGTCTATCTCGATGTCTAAAAAGGTGAGTTTTGTACATGGGCCCTGGGTTTTGTCCTCAGTAAGGGGGATCCCAAAGTTTTGCATCAGTTCCCTCATTATTCCCATTAACTGGTTGCACACACCTGACCTAGGAGCCCCAACTAGCAGAAAGTCCTCGTAGCAGAAAGTCATCGAGGTAGTGCGCTATGGCGCCACCACCCGCTGCTGCCTCCACCGCCCAATGCAAGAACATACTAAACATCTCAAAGTAGGCACAAGAGACTGAGCAGCCCATCGGCAAACTCCTGTCCACATAGTAAGAACCCTCAAATTTGATGCCCATCAACCTAAAGGAAGATAAATGGGAAGTAAAAAACCGATTCAATATCCAGCTTTGCCATCAAACACCCGTACCCCTCCTGCCTCACCAAGCTAAGCGCCTGATCGAACAACTGGTAATGAACTGAACTAATCGCCGGATCAATGGCGTCATTCACTGACTGACCTTTAGGATATGACAGGTGTTGGATGAGCCAAACTTTACCTGGTTCCTTCTTTGGTACCATCCCCAAAGGGGAGACCACAAAGTCGGGAATATGAACCCACTATGCACTGCAGTGCCACCTCTTTTCCCAATTTGTCCCTGACTACCATGGGATGCTCACTCGCAGACCACAAATTCTGGTGCCGAGATGCTCCCTGAACCAGAGATGACATTGGTATGATGAATCCATCCCTAATCCCCAAAAATAGCATTGAGGATGCCACCCTGTTTAATTGTGGCAAGGTTCAGGGGTGTTGAGCTCCTTGTTTGCAACAAAACCTCTGCCGGATCCTCTGGGTCCTGCACTGTTCTTTTTCCAGTCTACAGTCCACCCCTGGGTGGGGTCCACTAGAATACAAACAGATGTGGCAAAAGGAACAGCTGCTCCCTTTATCGCATTGTTTGAATTTCCAGCATTCCCTCCCTTTACGCCGAACACCCTGCGGGTTCAGACCTGTTGCAAGGCGTTGGGCGTCGAGCTGACCCATTGGTTGCTCTGGTCTCAACCTTGCCCAGAGATGCATGTCCATAGCCCCGTACATTAGCACAGGGTTACCAGACAGCTTGCAATGGAACTCCATGTCATAGCTAAGCCATAACCCCTCCCCGTATTTAGTATAGACATAATCTATCGTGTCCATTTACTTTTTGATATCTATGTCTCTATCTGGGTGATTTTCTATGTAGCAAGACGCCAGGACCCGAAAGCAGTGCAGCCATTGAAGGTAGTTGTCTGGGCGCTTTACATTCTTGGGCCCCGTTCCATCCTCGCTGCACTCCTTATCTCTGTGAGCCTCGATTGAGAGTTCAAATATATTAACATATTTGGTGTACCTTATCTTACCTACCACTTTGGGTTTTAAATGGGCATTGAGCGAGGGAACAAAACAAGGGTAGGAATCCCCTCCCATGGCAACCCTTCCAGGAGGAATGACAGCACTCCCTCCTTGGACTGCCCCATAAGGCACTAGAGGCCCTGCCGTGCTTCTAACACTACCTCCACTAGTGTACCTCATTGCAGGCTGCCCAATCTCTTGCGGCAACACTGCACTCTGGGTTAAAACCCTTGGAGGAGCGGCCACCAGTGCTGCCATTCTCCATTGATGTTCCCTGTTTCGACGTTAATGCCCTAAGCATACGGTGCATCCTCCACTGTCCCCTGGAATTTAACCCCAGTGAACGCCCACTGTCAGAATCAGAGTCGCTGCTGAAACCTGTCTTTCCCCACTGCCCAAGAGGTACGATCACACCTTACATCACAGTACTGGGTCCGCTGGCCGATGATGTGGGATCCAGGAAGCTGCCACCCTGAGAAGAAACTGCCACTGATGTATCTCCAGAAGTAGAGGGCCCTGCAGACTCCGGAACCAGCTGCCTGCACCTGAGGAGGAGAGAAAATGGGGATGGGATTACCCAGGCTTGCAGTGTGTGGGCCTACACTACCTGTGCTTCCCTCAGCTGCCGAAGCATTCATACCCTGCATGCTCTCACTCACGCTCACAGGCTCACTTGGTGCATTGGGGTGGATGTAGCTACCAACCCAGTCGACAGCTGCGTCATCTGATTCACACTGCATTGCACACCCAGACTCCCATCTTCCAAACCTAACTGCTGTGGTCTCAAAGCCTGCACTTGCTTCCTTGCTCTGCCCCTCAAAATTGCTGTTGCCCCTTTAACTGCCCGAGCTGACCACTGAACGAGACCCCCAGGCCCCCCACTGACCCCCCCGGCAGTTCTAGGTACTCCCATCTTACCAGTGGGCATAGGAAAGGCCCTTCTCTTTGTACACTGCACTGTCGCGCTCTTAGAGATGACGCCGGAAGTGACGTCATCGCCATGCACCTGGAGGACCGCCGAAACTAGAAGTGAAGGATTGCGGCCTCCGCCACCGGACAACTCAAGCCCTGACCGGGTAGCGGTAAGGAGGTGACAGGGGCCGACCTAACCGCCGAGGGGGACTGAGAAAATAAGGATGGGGTGCTGGATAGGGGGGGAGAGAGCTCAGGCATAGCCCATAGGAGGCAGAGACCAGATTGGTGTCCCCAGGGGGGCGGAGGTAGATGCAGGAGGAGAGGAGACTACTACCAGAGAAGAGAGGGGAGGAGGAGGAGCAGGAGGGTCAGGAATGGGTGCAGACCCATCCCGGATACTCATCTGTTTTTCTGCAGATGACACCCAACATGAAGGAGACCCTGACAACTCCCTGAAACAACTGGGCACTGTTGTGGATCTCTTGGAACGCTCAATTCTGGATATAGCTGCAGAAAAACCACTTGAACAAACTGGAACAAAGAGGATGAATACAGGCCTGCATTTGACTTAAATAGTGAGTACCAAGATCCACCCACAATGTTGCAAGGTAACACACACTGCTAGATCCCATGTCAGGCAGGGGGTAAGGCCCTTAATACGTTCCCTGCTGACGAGCAGCCCTACACTATCATTGTACTTGTAATATGCACAGACAAATGCAAGTGCTATTGATTGTGCTCTAACAAAAATAGTGCTAGTATTTGTATTCTAAGTCTATGTAAGGAAGACAACATACATCACAGGCCACTTACTGATTACATGACGCTTTTATGGATAAATAAGAGAAAACATGTTTCATGGAAGGAAATCCGAGGATGTCTGTGCGCAGAACAAGCTTGTGGATTCTTGCATTAAATTGCTCCTGAAAATCACCATGTTGTGATATAAAGGTACAATTACACAGATACGGCTGAGCGACACCTTCTGTCAATCTCACGCGCACGAGCGCCCGGCACAAATAATTTCACAGATTTTACACTCTGAACCTGTTTTCTTTGATGCTTTTTAAGGAAAATAGATTTAAAAAGTCCTCAGCGTTTGTGGAATAACAGATTTGTTTCATTGTGTAAAATTAATTTTATTCCCGGTTATTTTGTAACTAATCTGTTCCTTAAATAATAATTTGCATCAAATGTTCAGCTTGTTTAATTACTCAGCATTAATTACTCTTTGCCAGGAAAGAAATGTGCAGAAGCTGATATGTCTGATGGGGCTGCTACGTGATAGAGCGTAAGTGAACAGCTGCGCCTGAATCTCATACTGCTTGTAAATGTAACAGCTGTAACAAATAAACTCTATTAATATGTGTTACTGATATGATGCATGTCTGGAAGCTAATGCCGCCATTTGTCTGCAATGTGTGACACGCTGATTACAAGTGGTGCGCTAACCTCAGCACGCACAAGAATAAAATATCGCTCCTGTGTTAACTTGTTACAAACTGAAAGTAAACACAACGGCATGAGCTGAAACTGCACTTGTCTGTTTAGCGCAACTAAAGACCTCACATAAAGGGTTAGAGCTAAATAAAAAGTTGCACCAAACACAACATAAATACATTAAAATAAAGTGTTACACTCATATATACACCAGCTAATCAAAATTATTTATATAAATATTAAAAAAAGTTATAAGGGTTAAAAGATATATGATATATAACTATGTATTTGAATGGAAAGGGCTTTAATTTATATATACAGATAGATACACACGTATACACACCCATACACATATATACACATGTATACACACATATACATAATATAAACACATATATACACATGTATACACACATATACATAATATAAACACATATATACACATGTATACACACATATACATAATATAAACACATATATACACATGTATACACACATATACATAATATAAACACATATATACACATGTATACACACATATACATAATATAAACACATATATACACATAAACACATGTATACACACATATACATAATATAAACACATATATACACATGAACACACGTATACACACCCATACACATATATACACATGTATACACACATATACATAATATAAACACATATAAACACATATAAACACATATAAACACACATATATATAATATAAACACATATATACACATATAAACACATATAAACACACATATACATAATATAAACGCATATATACACATATAAACACACATATACATAATATAAACACATATATACACATAAACACATGTATACACACATATACATAATATAAACACATATATACACATATAAACACACATATACATAATATAAACACATATATACACATAAACACATGTATACACACATATACACATATATACACATGTATACACACATATACATAATATAAACACATATATACATATATAAACACACATATACATAATATAAACACATATATACACATAAACACATGTATACACACATATACATAATATAAACACATATATACACATATAAACACACATATACATAATATAAACACATATATACACATAAACACATGTATACACACATATACACATATATACACATGTATACACACATATACATAATATAAACACATATATACACATATAAACACACATATACATAATATAAACACATATATACACATAAACACATGTATACACACATAGGGGCCTATCTATCAAGCTCCGAATGGAGCTTGATGGCCCATCACAAAGACCGCTGCTTCTTAACCCTGTCCGCCTGCTCTGATGAGGAGGACAGGAATCGCCGGAAATCAACCCGATCGAGTACGATCAGGTTGATTGACATCCCCTGCTGACGGCCGATTGGCCGCGAGTCTGCAGGGGGGGCGTTGCACCAGTAGCTCACAAGAGCTGCTTGTGCAATGCTGAATACGGAGAGCGTATTGCCTTCCGAATTCAGCGATGTCTGTTGGAACTGATCCGCAGTGTCGGATCAGGTCTGACAGACATATGATAAATAGGCCCCATATACACATAATTACACATGTATGCATAATATAAACACATATATACATATATTAACACATGTATACACACATATACACATATATTCAAACATATACATAATATAAACACATATATACATATATTAACACATGTATACACACATATACACATATATACAAACATATACATAATATAAACACATATATACATATATTAACACATGTATACACACATATACACATATGTACAAACATATACATAATATAAACACATATATACACATAAACACATGTATACACACATATACACATATATACACACATATACATAATATAAACACATATATACACATAAGCACATGTATACACACATATACACATATATACACACATATACATAATATAAACACATATATACACATAAGCACATGTATACACACATATTTCAGTGACCACTGCTTAGTGTACTGTGTGCGCAAAATAAAGGCTACTAAATCCTCTCCCAAGGTTAAAATCACCAGGTCCTTCAAAAAATGTAATCTGCAATCATTTCTAAATGACATCAAGAACCTCCCCTGGCACAGATTAAACCTAATCCCAGATCTAGACTCTGCAGTTGAATTCTTTCAGTCTGAACTCCTACAAGTTTGGAATTTACATGCACTGCTGCGTAAGGAGAGAGTAAAAGGAGCACACTTGAATTGGATCACAGCTGACCTCATTCAAATGTACCAATTTCGGGATTCATTGTGGTCAAAGTTCAAGCATACTGGCTCTATGAACGATCACTGTGTATATAGACAATGGCGAAATATATGTACTAAACAAACAAAATTGGCTAAGGCGCAATATTTCTGTGAAAATCTGCACAATAACATATCTAACCCTAGAAAGTTTTGGAAACTCATAAATAACTTACAAAATCCACCAATCCATTTCCAACCTCCGCTGTCAATGTGGATAACCAAAGCCTGCAACTTCCCATTAGAAGTAGCAAATGCCTTTAACAATTACTTTGTCGGATGCTCCACCACCCTGATTGACAAACTAATAAATGGCACGCATCCTAAAACTACAAATGTGGATCAGGCCCCACTAAAACAACAAAGACCCAATATAGAAAAGTTCAATTTTAGACCTGTACCCTTCAATGTCGTTAAGAAACACCTCAATAATCTAAAAATGAAAAACCAGTCAGGACCTGATCAAATCCCAGCAATGCTGTTGAAGCAATTGCTAAGCCTGTCACAACCCTAATTAACGAATCCTTGGTGTCTGGATACATACCCAAACTCTGGAAAACTACAAGAGTAGTGCCTATTCATAAAAGTGGGGAGTTAACCTTGGTTTCTAACTATTGTCCTATATCATTGCTCCCTGTATTGTCAAAAATCTTAGAAAAATGCGTCCATACGCAATTATGCGAGTATTATCAACTTTCTAACTATCTGACCCCTGATCAATCAGGTTTTAGACTGAATCACTCCACTACAACTGCCCTCCTAAAAGTTTGCAACGATATCCAAACTGGCATGGAACAAGGAGATCTAACTGGAGCTATTTTCCTTGATTTTGCAAAGGCTTTTGACACATGACATACTACTTCTCAAACTAAACAATTCTGGTATTGCTGATCGCCCGTTAACCTGGTTTAAATCATATGTATCGGATCGATCACAATATGTCTCTGTCTCTAACAGTGACTCCCTCCTTCTCCCAGTCACGTGTGGTGTTCCCCAAGGTTCCATTCTCGGCCCCCTACTATTCACAGTATTTATAAATGATTTGCCTAATGTCTGGAAATCCTCAAATGTACACATGTACGCAGACGACACGGTAATCTATGCAAACAAATATGATCTGCCGCAGCTTGAAGCAGTGCTCCAAGACCAGTTCACAGAGGTATAAAAGTGGATCTCGAAAAACAAACTCTTCCTAAACACTGACAAAACGGTCACAATGATCTTTGGAACGGGACCTAAAATACAAAAATTACAAAATTCCCATCTTCGCATCAAAACAAAATCCAATTGCACGCTGACCGCAGTCCACTCTTTTAAATACTTAGGTATGTTGTTAGACTCCAATCTATCTTTTGGACTCCACATAGAAAAACTTGTCTCTAAACTTTATCCAAAACTAGGTGCCCTGTACAGAAACAAATCTTGCCTCAGCCCTACAGTAAAGGAAAAGATTGTACAGCAAATGCTGATGCCTATCTTGGATTATGGGGACATAGTATATGCATCTGCTCCGCAAACTCACCTTAATAAACTAAATACGTTGTATAACTCATTCTGCCGCTTTGTGCTACAATGTAACTACAGGACCCACCATTGTGACATGCTAAAAGAACTAAACTGGCTGATGCTGGAATCCAGAAGCACCCTCCATCTTTCCTGCCTTGTGTTTAAGAGCCTTTCTGGGAAGCTCCCACCCTACCTGAGCAGAATGCTCTCCCCTGCTATTCCCACCTCCTATAACCTCCGATCCAATAACAGCACATTATTTAGCTTGCCTCAATACAAAAAGAAAGCAGCTCGATCCTCCTTTTCCTACAGAGCGACACAATTATGGAATGACCTCCCTCACACTTTAAAAACTTCCCCAAGCCTAAAATCCTTTAAGAGATCCCTCTCTACATATCTCAAAACAGAATGCTCCTGTCATGGTTGATTATATATTTCGTACGTGCTCTATGTTAAATGTTTGCATATATTGTGTATTATTATTGTTTTTGTATTTTATTGTACCCTATTGTATCAATGCAATGTTTTGTGGTCCCAGGACATACTTGAAAACGAGAGAAATCTCAATGTATCCTTCCTGGTAAAAAAAATTATAAATAAATAAATATACACATATATACACACATATACATAATATAAACACATATATACACATAAACACATATATACACACATATACACATGTATACACACATATACATAATATAAACACATGTATACACACATATACACATGTATACACACATATACATAATATAAACACATATATACACATATAAACACATGTATACACACATATACACATATATACACACATATACATAATATAAACACATATATACACATAAACACATGTATACACACATATACACATGTATACACACATATACACATGTATACACACATATACACATGTAAACACATATACACATATATTATTATTCTTTATTTGTAAAGCGCCGACAGATTCCGCAGCGCTGTCCATGGGTACAAGGATAACAGTACAATGGAGAAACAATACAATAAAAGACAAAATTTTACAGACAAATACAGGGGGAATTGAGGGCCCTATTCCCGTGGGAATTTACAATCTAGATGGGTAAGAGGATGGGAAACAGGAGGTGGGGACTGCAGAGGTGAGAATGATATTAGTGAGGAGATAAAGGGCAACTGTTAGTTAAGTGAAGTTAGTTTGTTAATAAGTCGGGTTGTCAGTATATTTATAGAAATCTTAGCAGTATTCTCCAAACAATGTGTGAGTATATGGCAGGGAATATATTTAACAATCTTTCTTTAGACTGAACCCACAATCAATATACTTCTACTAAGACAACAAAATTAATATAAGTATCTGCAGAGGTGAGAATGATATTAGTGAGGAGATAAAGGGCAACTGTTAGTTAAGTGAAGTTAGTTTGTTAATAAGTCGGGTTGTCAGTATATTTATAGAAATCTTAGCAGTATTCTCCAAACAATGTGTGAGTATATGGCAGGGAATATATTTAACAATCTTTCTTTAGACTGAACCCACAATCAATATACTTCTACTAAGACAACAAAATTAATATAAGTATCTGAATTCTTTATTATTAGTAAATAACTATGAACATGTTGATACATAAATATTTGTAATAATTAGAATGAGTCAATATTATATGCATTAAAACAAAAACTATTTAAAATATGCTATGCAAGCTCATGCAAATTTATCTCTAAAAATCAGCCTTCTCACAATTGAATTTCATTCAGATAACACAATGAGGCTAAATATAAACCACTAAACATTCAGACTGGCACGATTCTAAACAGTGCTTAAATCAAACAATCGGTCAATAGTTGTATATTCAGTTATTTAGATACAATTCTTACTTGGATACAAAAGTACATATATTCTTAATATGAACAGTTATTTAAATATCTATTTATTTATATTGGAACAATTCTTAATTGCTTATAATTAAGACCAATTTTAAGATAACTATATATATATCCTATATTTTACACAGATGAATTATTTAGCATGCAAGATACTAACTTAGCCTTATATCAGATTATGAGCACAGTTAAAATACTGAGTGTTCTTAAATTTAATTGCTATAGCAATCTATTAATACATTACCACAATGATATTCAGCTTCAAGACTTGTCCCGCCTCATATAAAATAAGTGTAATTGCAATGGAAAAGGAGAAGTATGGCCCACTTTGTTTTATAGTTTGACTGTGTCCCACGCAAACAGTTTCAGTCAGTTAAAAACTCAGCAGCCAGTGTCTCTTTTTTCCCTTCTGCATACAACTTTATTGTCTAATCATCAGTGTGAAATATGGGCGGTCCTTCGAAACCTGGTCCCTGCTATTGGTTCACCTTGTGAGTGTGCGTTGCTAAGGAGATGCATTCTTTAACAGCCAATCATCTCCTGGCTGTAATACCTGTGTCGCAACCCGGTACCTTTTGCCTTCGGGTGGCAGTATTACAAACAGACAGCACAAAACAAATGCAGCATGACAAACAAATACAGCTATATATTTAAACATCTTTCTTTAAAATGTGTAATATCTACCATAATTTTCTTCATATTAATAAGTTTGCAATACCAATCACAAATGAGTAAGATCACATTACCTCTCTGGTCATTTTGATATGAAACATGTGTCTAACATTATTTATATTGTATTATATTAAGGCAATTTAATATTGCTAATTATTTTGAAATTTATGGCATTTATATATCTAATATGTTTTCACATGATATAGTATGCTCTATGTCTCCGACAATTTCTGCATATATGAATTGATGTCTGCAATAGAAATGGAAACAATTGTTAGAAATGATTTAAGCATTCATATGTCTATGGACCATCTGAAGTAAAATTAAGTATTATTAATCATTTACTTTTAGGTCCACAAATATTCTTAAAAACACAGAGGGTAAGTAAGACCTTTTATGTTCAAAACATATATATATATATATATATATATATATATATATATATATATATATATATATATATATATATGCACATTCATTTCTATGTAGATCTGAAATGATATAAAATCCAGCAGATTATGCATTGTTCCCTTTGCAAAATGTATTTAATTCTATTTGTGTCACCTTCCCCCCAGCCATATATCTGCACACATGTCTTACTTTGAATCTACAAAGGTTTAGGTGACAAATTCCAGAGGGCTCCCAAGCATATTCTCCACCCAAAACACAGATCATTTATTCTAAATAAACAAAGGGGTTTCCTGTAAGTACTATGCTTATCCAACTATTTTAGATTTTATCATTTTAAGTGATTGTTTTAAATTGGGTAGACCAAATGTCTTAGAGTCATAAAACTCTGCATATAGTCAAATGAGCATGGTCACTGAGTTAGTTCCTTTTGGAAAATGTCTGTGTATTTTACACAGCAGGAGGTCGTGCTTCAAAAGCTATGCTGATTTTCAATCCTGATAAACGTGTATTCACCCAGCTAACCCATCTGGTAGGGGGTTGGGAACCCCAGTGGATTAAAAGCTGTGTTCAACAAACTCATGTTCAATTAATCCTGAGGTCTCATCTGACATATACAGTGTATAAAATATACATATATATATATACATATATATGTATACATATGTAATATTCATCATAATATTCATATACTCTGACATAAATCCCCCTTCCAACTTCAAATAGATGTAGGACACATGTATTTGAATTGGCTTAAAGTCAGTGGTATTTGATGAGGATCAACCGTATACCTCATAGACAGTCTCTTATGTAGAAAGTTTGTTATTTTCAGCCTTCATGTTTATCAGTTGGGCATCTTTAAACTACAGTATGTCTTTAGTTCATTTGGGGATATGACACTTCATTCTCCCTCTATGACTTGTAGTTGGGATCTGGGATGACATGCCCGTAATTGATTGATATGGACCCATTTATCTATGAAACTTTCATTTTTAGGGATCCTTATTTTATAGGCCACTGGAGATATTTTGTCAGTAATGACGAAAGGACCTTTCCATGAGGGAAGAAATTTCTTCTCCCTAACCTGATCTCTTCCAAAGTTATAAAGATTAACTTTATCATTTATTTCATATTCCTTTTTGGACGTTTTGAGTTCATAATAGGTTTTGGTGGCAGTTGTGGCTCTTTCTAAATTCCATTGAGCAAATGCAAAGGCATATTGCAGGTGCTTTCTTAGGTTTTCCACATATTGATGTGTATTGGCAGCGTTTATCAAGTTTTGGTCTGATGTACGGTACAGTAGATGCTGAGGTAGAACCATTCTTCTACCAGTCATCAGTTCAAAAGGTGACATCTTGGTAGCACTACTTGGAGTTGCTCTTAATGCCATTAAGACTAGAGGTAGTTTTACATCCCAGTCTTTACCCGTTTCACTCACAAACTTTTTGAGGATTTTAAAAATGGACTGGTTGTAACGCTCTACACCACCACTTGAGGCAGCTCTGTAAGCAATATGGAGCTTTCTTTTAACCCCTAGTATCTTCCACATTTTGGTCATCACTTCGCTAGTGAAGTGGGTCCCCCGATCTGACTCGATTCTTTGGGGCAAACCAAATCTGGAAAATACATGGTTGATGAGCAACGCTGCACATGTTTCAGCACTATTGTTAGGTGCACTAATGCACTCTACCCATTTAGTGAACAGGCATGTCACTGTTAACATGTATTTGTTACCTCTTGATGACCTTGTTACCAGACCAATAAAATCAATTTGTATATCTGACCATGGCATTACCATCCCCCTTTTCTGCAATGGCGCTCTATGAGTTGGTGCAGTGGGTTGGAATTGTGGACAGATTAAACACCCTTGACAGTAGGTTTGAACATCTTTCAACATGTGTGGCCAAAAAGCGTAATCACGTAATATTTCATACGTGAGTTTGGCACCACGATGACCAGATGTGGGAGCATCATGGGCATGTTGAAGCATTAGTCCTCTGAACTTGGTTGGTACTACCCATTGCTGAATGCCAGTTTTGGAGGTTCTAATTAACAAACCATCCTGTAACTTGAATTGTGATTTAGATTTTATTAAGATTCTAAGATCTTCTTTGTCAATACAATCATCTTTTGAGATGGGGTTGCTTTAAGGATCTTCTATGTGTTTATAGAAGATGCCTACAATGGGGTCTTCTTTTTGACTAGTGATCAGGTCCTCACTAGGAGAATCCTGACTCCATTGTACCAGGTTAGGCTCACTCTGTTGTTTTGCTTGGTTTCTGGTAATGGCTTCTACCTGAATTGCACCCATTAAGTGGTCAATATTAAATAGTTCTCCAGTTATGGCTCCTTGTTTGGCTAATGAATCCGCAAGGTCATTGCCTTCCTTATCCGGACCTAGAACTCTGGAATGACCCTTGGTCTTTTTCCAGTGTATGGTTAAATCATTGGATACCACCAGATTATCAATCTCGCAAAACAACTTGCCATGCTTGACTGGTTTGTTATTGCTTTTCTGCATGCCATTTCTTTTCCAAGTTGGCAGGTATTCAACAAAACTGTCACGCACATAATTTGAGTCAGTTATGATCAAAAATTAATGAATACCATGTTCAATAGCCATTTCAATGGTTTTGAAAACAGCAGTTAGTTCTGCAACTTGACTGGATCTTGGTCCAATGTTGAAACCTATAGATATATTTGGGAATCTATTTGCCCCAGTTATACCAATGCCAGCGACTAATCTGCGCTCATTATCAATAGTGGCATGGTAAGAACAACCATCAACATACACCCAAGGTAATGTTTGACAATGGTCCTCATTGTATATTTTATATGGGGAAAGCAATTGTTCCTCTAGAAAATCATCTTCTGATAATTCTTCCCCAGGATCTCTAGCAGTACAGTCGTGGAGCTCAGCAAGCCCTTGTGCGACTGGATTCTTTTTATCCTGCTTGTAGCGAATTTCTAAGGGCCAGCCTTGTAAGGAAAGAGTCCACGCTGTTATGCGGCTATTTGAAAAATTCCCATCTCTTATTCTCTCACTTTGCAAATATAGCAAAGGCTGGTGGGCCGTTTCTACAATAATTTTCTCGCCCTGTATATAGCTGCGGAAATTTTGTAGAGCCCATACAGTAGATAAGAGGGCTTTTTCGCAATCGTTAAACTTTATTTCTACTGGGGATAGATTTTTGCTCGCATAAGCAATGGCTTTTTAAAATTATCATGCTTTTGGTATAAAACAGCACTCATGCTTACATCTGTGTACCCTGTTTCTAAGTAGAAAGGTTTACCACCTTCAGGGTATGCTAGGCAAGGTGCTTGAGTGAGTTTTCTCTTCAGCTCTTTGATGGCTGTCTCTTGAGACTCACTCCAGTGCCATTTCACATCCTTCTTTAGAAGAAGTAGTAGTGGTTTAGCTAACTCTGCATAATTATCAATGAATTTGCGAGAATAATTCGTCATACCCAGGAATTATCTCAATTCCTTTAAGTTAGTTGGGTTTTTAGAATTTACTATAGCTTCAACCTTTTTCTTCTGGGGATTTAATCCTTCAGAAGTAACTTCATGTCCCAAGAAGTTTACTCGAGTGCGGCACCATTGAGCTTTTTGTAGGGATAATTTGACACCTGCCCTTTTAAGTTGGCTGAGGACGTGTTTAAGCTCTGCGACGTGTTTTTCAAAGTCTGTGCTTTTGATTAAAACATCATCAACATAAGATAAAGTCCCCCTTTCCAGTGCATCAGGCATAGCCTTATGCATGAATACAGCAAATTCATGTCCAAAATTTATGTATCCAAAAGGAAGTCTTTGAAATGCATATTGGACCTTTTGGAGTGAGAATGCCAGCTTATACTGGTCCTCCTCATGTACCTTGATGGTCCAATATCCCTGTGCACAATCAATGGCAGTGAATATTTTGGATCCCTGCATTTGTGCTAGGCATTGGTCAATATATGGCACAGGCCAGCCAGACATGTATACTCGTTTGTTTAGCTGTCTTAAATCAGCACACAAACGCCATTGTCCATTGAGCTTAAGGACACCTAGAATAGGATTATTATAAGAGCTGTGCACCTGTCTGATAATACCTCTTTATTCCAAATTCCTTATGATCTCTGCAAGAGAATCATACGAGGCTAGGGGAAGTCTGTATTGTTTGACAAATACAGGTGGTGCATCGGGTTCTGTTTGTATTCTTGTAATGTGCAAGTCTGTAGTACCACAGTCATAAGAATCCTTAGCAAAAATATCTTTGTACTCCATTAGGAGTTCTCGCAGCTGTTGGCGTTCATCATCGCTGGAACAGCCATTAGCTAAGGATATTTGCTCTTCGACTATTTGCTGAAATCCTGGAAAGAGTTCAGGCTGTCCTATTTCATAGGCTTCTTCCAATCTAGAGGTGAGATCCCCTTGATTATAATTTACATTGCTCCCATGACTTTGGGTATTGGGGTAATCTTGCTGTTTGATTGGCTGATCAAACACTAGAGAGGCTTCTTCAATTTTACAGATGCCTTCCTCTGAGCTGAAGGGATAAATAGACTGAACATTAAATAGACCCTCTGGCATAGATGCAAAGGATTGTTCTATTAATTGTTCTTCAGTTAGGTATCCTTCAGGTATTAGCCCAATTACATTATTCTGGAATCCAAAAGTGTAATAGCTTGATTCCAGTGCATATCCTATGATAGTTTCCTTGGATAAGGTTATATCCTGTGGGGTCATGTTATGCACAATAATATGTATTGGAACAGTTCCAATATTCACCATAGGAGTGTAGGTTACTGTGACACCCAGATTTTGTATTCTATGGGAGAGGCAAATTAGTGTTTCAGAAGTTTTTAATTTCTGACCTCTCTTTACCTGTAAAGGTTAAAGAAATGTATCAGCCCCAGCAGGAATTATAACATCGCTAGATACCTGCATATTCACAGCATATGGCAATTGCTGGTTTGATTTCAGGGCTGCATTTTCATCCTGAAATACTTCAGGGTCCCCCTTTAACCTTCTCCAGAGGCAAGAGTTAATCAAATCTATTTGTATGGCATATCTATGTAAGATATCATTGCCAATGTATATTTGATTATGGGGAGTATTTAAAACTAAAAACAGGTGCTTCACTGACTTATTTCATATAGAGATAGATAATAAGCACTTAGCTGTGATGTTATAGCTTTCAGACCTGTTATCAAGGTTGTGGACACAGTGGTCTTGGGGAGAAAGATATTTAATCACTTCAGGTTCAGCTATTTGCGCTAATAAACCTTCGCTTATATAGCTAGCTTCCTGTTTTAAGTTTAATTTAGCATATTTGGTTTTACCAAGGTCATGCACTTGTATAGGGATAAATAGATCCTCTTTAACTCTCTCAATCCCTGTGAGGTATTGAGCGTGGCCTCCCCCCTTAGGGATTTTATGATCCCCCTTGTGGAGTGATATGGTTAATACATCGCCATCTAGGGAAATATTCGCTATCTTTCCTCTATGACAGGGTCGGCTGGATTCTTTTGTACTGCATCTGGGATTTGTTAATTTTTCCCGGATGAGGTTGCTTGTCATCACAGCTAAATCGTCCGTTTCCGGTCTGTGGGGAGAGAACATGATTAGTATCATTGACATTTATTATTTCATTTTGTATATCTCTTCCCTCCCTTTCAGGTGATACTGCAGTGTTTATGATTGGGCCTGTGGTCCACTGCTGACCACTGGCTGTACCCCTAAAAAAGTATTGTTCGGTTGCTGAGCCGTAAGTTTTTGACTCATATTAGCGACTTGTTCGCTCAACCGAATTAGCTGGGTACTAAGCTGATCTACTTGATTGTACAAGTTACCCCTACTCCTGGGCCTATCTCTTGACGCCCCATAATAATGATTCGTGGACCATTGGTTCCCCTCAGAATTAGAGCTGCTATTCCTATCCTGGTGTGGTTGTTCCTGGGGTGCAATTTGTTCAGCATTATTATTTTGGGGAGTATTATTTACTTGGGGTGTCTGGTTATCCTGAGAATACCTTCGCCGTCTATTGTTTCTACCTTTGCGGGGGTACCCCTTATTCTGTGGGTATTCTTTTTGGGCGTAATTATTCGCCTGAGTATGTCCCCCGCTTTGGCTATAGTCTCTCTGCGCCTCATCCCGTGTTGGGGGAGGGGTAGAGTTAAACCTCTGTGGAGATGGCCCGTTTTCTCTGGCCACTTCCGCATAGGTTTTCTTTTTAGACTCCAAATTTAGGGGTTCAGGTGACACCCTAGTTTCGGCCACTATTTTAGGATTCGGCTTCTTCTCCCTTTTATCCTCCTGTTCACTGGACTGCTGAATAGAGTATAATTTCTCTTTGATCAGCCATTCCAATGAACAGTTCTCCTCAAAATCTCTAGCTAAGTTGATTTTGATGGGTGTGGGTAGCGCTTCAAAAAATATATTCATAAACTCTGAACCTTCAAATACGGGATCATCTTCAGCCATGCTGTACGCATTCTTCAATATAGAAAGGAATTAGATTGGACTTTGATTCGCACTACATTTTAAACCATATACAGCTATTCTTGCTGCCGTTTAAGTGAGATGTTGTCCGAATTCCTTTCTGCATTGTCGTTTTGTTTCACTCCAGGAACGAATATTCATATCCTTTAGTGAAGCAAAGAATTTGTGATGCTTACTCTCAAATACCCAAAGTAGAAATTCAATTTTTAACTGCTCATTTGTAACACTCATTATAGATAATGCGTTTTCAAAGGCCTCTAAGTGGTCAATTATGGAAGTGGCCCCCCTTTAGAAAATGGGCGTACTGTATTCTTTAGGAATTTAATTATTGTGGGGGTGTCATACACTTTATTTGGTACATCACTGGATCTTACTGGGGACTTATTGTTTGAGCTAGAGTGCCTTTCATCTGAAGCATAATAATTTTCTGGTCCCCCAGAGTTATGTAGTTGCCTAGGGGAAAAAGTTACCTCTGGGCCTGAATTAGGGCTATAGTTTGGGTATCCTTGTCTATCCTCCCGCCTGGGATCTTGACTCTCATTTCTGTCCCAGTCCTTATAGCTGCTAATTTGTCTGTGTAATTTATTTATTGCCTGCTCGTATGCTTTTTCAGCCTCATGATATCTAGCTTTTAAAGTTTTATTTTCATCTTGGCACTTTTGATATTCTTCTTCGAAAGTTTTAAAATCAGCCATTAATTCCTGATTATATTTATCTAAGTCAGAAGCCTTTTGGCTAGCATGGAAAACCTTTGTCTTTGCCTGAATAAAGGCATCTTGAAATTCTCGTAATGAATTATTTTCATCCCTTAGCCGCCCTAATTGTCTGTTCTGTTCTGCCATTTGGTTAGACATTTCACAGCTCAAATACATTAGGATCGGCCAGGTTTCGAAAATTAATTTGTCACGCCCCCTAAGTTCCGTGCATCTTTTAAGTTGCATTAACATTTGGTATAATTCCCCATCTTCAAACCACATATCTTTAACTAAATCTTTGGCCTTATCTTTACACTCATTAATATACCTGGAGACATCGTTCCCAATATCAAGTCTAGTCATAATGTGATTCATGGCGTCTAATTTGAGCGTTTTTTTCTGAATCACTTCATTGACGGAGAACCTTGGGGAGGACACAATTTCATCTTGCACAGAAACGCTAGCATTACTTTTTGCTGAAGACATTGTTATTTTAGTGTTGTACTTAATAAGATAAAACGCTAATACAATTTTGACCAATAAGAAAGAGGGAAAAAGTTTTTTTATATCTTCAAAATATCAATATCAATTTTGAAATATGACAAAATTAATATTTTTGACTAATTTTGAAATATGAAAAATTAATATTTTTTATGAATTCTGAAATATGAAAAATTTATATTTTTATGAATTTTGAAACATGAAAAATTAATATTTTTATGAATTTTGAAATATGAAAAATTTATATTTTTATGAATTTTGAAATATGAAAAAATTATATTTTTGATTAATTTTTTTAATATGAAAAATCAATATTTTTAAAAAAATTTCTAAAAATCAATTTTTAATAATATTTCAAAATATTAATATTAATCTTGAACACGAAAATTAATATTTCAATTAAAAAAAAAACTTCTATATTTTCAAAATATCAATTCAAAATCTGATTTTTTTTCTCTCTTCTATAATAATTTCTATTTACCACAAATATACTATATCAATATGATAATTATTTATAATATCTCAGCAGTGCCTCCATACAATATATCAGTATATTTATAGAAATCTTAGCAGTATTCTCCAAACAATGTGTGAGTATATGGCAGGGAATATATTTAACAATCTTTCTTTAGACTGAACCCACAATCAATATACTTCTACTAAGACAATATAAGTATCTGAATTCTTTATTATTAGTAAATAACTATGAACATGTTGATACATAAATATTTGTAATAATTAGAATGATTCAATATTATATGCGTTAAAACAAAAACTATTTAAAATATGCTATGCAAGCTCATGCAAATTTATCTCTAAAAATCAGCCTTACTCACAATTGAATTTCATTCAGATAACACAATGAGGCTAAATATAAACCACTAAACATTCAGACTGGCACGATTCTAAACAGTGCTTAAATCAAACAATAGGTCAATATTTGTATATTCAGTTATTTAGATACAATTCTTACTTGGATACAAAAGTACATATATTCTTAATATGAACAGTTATTTAAATGTCTATTTATTTAGATTGGAACAATCCTTAATTGCTTATAATTAAGACCAATTCTAACATAACTATATATATATCCTATATTTTAAACAGATGAATTATTTAGCATGCAAGATACTAACTTAGCCTTATATCAGATTATGAGCACAGTTAAACTACTGAGTGTTCTTAAATTTAATTGCTATAGCAATCTATTAATACATTACCACAATGATATTCAGCTTCAAGACTTGTCCCGCCTCATATAAAATAAGTGTAATTGCAATGGAAAAGGAGAAGTATGGCCCACTTTGTTTTATAGTTTGACTGTGTCCCAAGCAAACAGTTTCAGTCAGTTACAAACTCAGCAGCCAGTGTCTCTTTTTTCCCTTCTGCATACAACTTTATTGTCTAATCATCGATGTGAAATATGGGTGGCCCTTCAAAACCTGGTCCCTGCTATTGGTTCACCTTGTGAGTGTGCGTTGCTAAATAGATGCATTCTTTAACAGCCAATCATCTCCTGGCTGTAATACCTGTGTCGCAACACCGTACCTTGTCCATCGGGTGGCAGTATAACAAACAGACAGCACAAAACAAATGCAGCATGACAAACAAATACAGCTATACATTTAAACATCTTTCTTTAAAATGTGTAATATCCACCATAATTTTCTTCATATTAATAAGTTTGCAATACCAATCACAGATGGGTAAGATCACATTACCTCTCTGGTCATTTTGATATGAAACATGTGTCTAACATTATTTATATTGTATTATATTAAGGCAATTTAATATTGCTAATTATTTTGAAATTTATGGCATTTATATATCTAATATGTTTTCACATGATATAGTATGCTCTATGTCTCCGACAATTTCTGCATATATGAATTGATGCCTGCAATAGAAATGGAAACAATTGTTAGAAATGATTTAAGCATTCATATGTCTATGGTCCATCCGAAGTAAAATTAAGTATTATTAATCATTTACTTTTAGGTCCACAAATATTCTTAAAAACACAGAGGCTAAGTAAGACCTTTTATGTTTTCAAAATATATATATATATATATATATATATATATGCACATTCATTTCTATGTAGATCTGAAATTATATAAAATCCAGCAGATTATGCATTGTTCCCTTTGCAAAATGTATTTAATTCTATTTGTGTCACCTTCCCCCCAGCCATATATCTGCACACATGTCTTACTTTGAATCTACAAAGGTTTAGGTGACAAATTCCAGAGGGCTCCCAAGCATATTCTCCACCCAAAACACAGATCATTTATTCTAAATAATCAAAGGGGTTTCCTGTAAGTACTGTGCTTATCCAACTATTTTAGATTTTATCCTTTTAAGTGATTGTTTTAAATTGGGTAGACCAAATGTCTTAGGGTCATAAAACTCTGCATACAGTCAAATGAGCATGGTCACTGAGTTAGTTCCTTTTGGAAAATGTCTGTGTATTTTACACAGCAGGAGGTCGTGCTTCAAAAGCTATGCTGATTTTCAATCCTGATAAACATGTATTCACCCAGCTAACCCATCTGGTAGGGGGTTGGGACCCCCAGTGGATTAGAAGCTGTGTTCAACAAACTCATGTTCAATTAATCCTGAGGTCTCATCTAACATATACAGTGTATAAAATATACATATATATATACATATACATATATATGTATACATATGTAATATTCATCATAATATTCATATACTCGGACAGGGTGATAAGCTTCCCTGAACAGAAAGGTCTTTAGGGAACGTTTAAAGGAGGAGAGGTTAGGGGCAAGTCTGACAGCTCGAGGAAGTGCATTCCAGAGGGTTGGTGCTGCAAGAGAGATGTCCTGTAATCTAGCATGAGAGGAGGTGATGGTGGAGGACGCAAGAAGCAGGTCATTGTTGGATCTTAGGGGACGGGTAGGAGTATATTTGTTGATGAGTGAGGACAGGTAGGTTGGGGTAGCATTGGTGAGGACTTTGTAGGTCAGGGTGAGAATTTTGAATTTAACTCTGTTGTGAATGGGGAGCCAGTGGAGGGACTCACAGAGAGGCACAGCAGAAACAGAGCGTCGAGAGAGGTGGTTTAGCCTGGCAGATGCATTTAGGATGGATTGGAGGGGAGAGAGGCAGGAGAGAGGGAGGCCAGTTAGTATGTTGTTACAGCAGTAAAGTCGGGAAATTACCAGGGAGTGGATTAGCTGTTTAGTAGTTTCAGCACTCAGAAATGGACGAATTTTGGAGATATTGCGTAGGTAGTTGTGGCAGGATGAAGAGAGCAGTTGGATGTGGGGAATGAAGGACAGATTTGAGTCAAGCGTGACTCCAAGGCAGCGGACTTGGGGTGATGGGGAGATAGTGGTGCCGCCAACAGTGATAGAAAAATTAGAAACTGGAGTAGAGTTAGAGGGGGGAATTAGAAGTAGTTCGGTCTTGGACATATTTATTTTTAGGTGGTGAGAGGCCATCCAGGAGGAAATGCCCGATAAGCAGTCGCTGATGTCAGAGTTGACAGAAGGGGAGAGTGCAGGGGTGAAAAGGTTGGTCTGGGTATCATCGGCATAGAGGTGATAGCTGAGGCCATGGCCCCAAGTTATCAAGGTCTGTCGGACCTGATCCGATAGTGTGGATCAGGTCCGACAGACCTCGCTGAATACGGCGAGCAATACGCTTGCCGTATTCAGCATTGCACCAGCAGCTCACAAGAGCTGCTGGTGCAACACCGCCCCCTGCAGACTCACGACCAATAGGCCGCCAGCAGGGGGTTGTCAATCAACCCGATCGTACTGCTTCATAACTGCTGTTTCTAGCGAGCCTGCAGGCTCGCCAGAAACACGGGGCATCAAGCTCCATTCGGAGTTGGATAATTATGCCCCCATAGCTGTTAATAAGTTTACCCAGTGAAGAAGTGTAAATATAGAAGAGTAGAGGACCCAGGATGGAGCCATGAGGTACTCCAACAGACAGGGGCAATAGAGAGGAGGGATCACCAACAAAAGAGATGGAGAAGGATCTGTTAGAGAGATAAGAGTGAATCCAGGAGAGGGCAGTGTCACAGAGCCCAAGAGAGCTGAGAGTCCATAGGAGAAGGGGATGGTCAACAGTGTCAAAGGCAGCAGAGAGGTCAAGTAAGATGAGTATAGAGTAGTAGCCTTTGTTTTTATCAGAAAGGAGATTGTGCAGGGGGTCGAGCAATGAGTTGGAGGATAGGAAGTGGGTTAGGCGATTGAAATCTAGTTTTTCAAAGAATTTTGAAGCTAGCGGGAGCAGTGATATGTGGCGGTAGTTTGCAGGGGAGTTAGGGTCAAGGGAGGGTGTTTTGAGGATGGGGGTAACCTTCACATGTTTGAAGGAGGCAGTGAATGAGCAAGTAGAAAGGGATAGGGTAAATATGTGCATAAGAGCCGGAGTGAGGGTGGGACACAGAGAAGGAATACACACATATACATAATATTAACACATATAAACACATATATACACACATATACACATGTATACACATATACACATATAAACACACACATATATCATATTTATATATATATATATATATATATATATATATATATATATATATATACACACACACACACACACACATACAAAAACTCTTCGGGGCCCTTTCCACTCAGCTGAAAACAAGAAAAATAATTTTATTCTTACTCTCATTAAGAAAGTCTTTGTCCTTACTGCAGATTCTCCTGGCTCTCATAAATTGGCTCCTAGCTATTCCATTATGATTGGAAGGGATTATCTGCATTATACAGGAAAGTGCGTTCAAGCCAGCCCATGAACAATTTCGCATAGTACAGGGAAAATGTTGTCCCCATGGCTGTACCCTGTTTCTGAGGGTAAAATACACCTTCAAAGCAGAAATAATTGTGTTCCAGTAAGAACAAGGTGACACGTAAAAGATATTGAATGGTCTTTTCAGTCATTTCTGAGCTCATAGTAAGAAAATATTTTATGGCCTCCAACCCTATGTCGTGGAGTCTGCTGGAATACAGGGAGACTACATCAATGGTGATCCAATCAGCCAATAGGATTGAGTTTACATTCTATTGCCTGTTCCAATTAGCCAATAGAATGTGTGCTCAATCCTATTGGCTGATTGGATCAGCCAATAGGATTGAACTTCAATCCTATTGGCTGATTGCATCAGCCAATAGGATTTATTCTACCTTAATTCCAATTGGCTGATAGAATTCTATCAGCCAATCGGAATTGAAGGGATGCCATCTTGGATGACATCACTCAAAGGTACCTTCATTTTGTGTTAGCCGTAGATTGAAGAGGATGCTCCGCGTCTGATGTCTTGAAGATGGACCCACTCTGCGCCGGATGGATGAAGATAGAAGATGCCGTCTGGATGAAGACTTCTGCCCGTCTGGAGGACCACTTCTGCCTGGCTTGGATGAAGACTTCTGTCCGTCTGGAGGACCACTTCACCTGACTTGGATGAAGACGTCTCCCGGTAAGTCGATCTTCAGTGGGTAAGTGTTAGGTTTTTTTAAGGGTGTATTTGGTGGGTTTTATTTTTAGGTTAGGGACTTTCGGCGGCAAAAGAGCTAACTGCCCTTTTAAGGGCAATGCCAATTGTTGTGTGGGTGGTGGGTTTTACTGTTGGGGGGTTGTTTGTATTTTTTTTTACAGGTAAAGGAGCTGATTACTTTGGGGCAATGCACCACAAAAGGCCCTTTTAAGGGCTATTGGTAGTGAGTTTAGTTTAGACTAGGGTTTTTTTTATTTTGGAGGGGCTTTTTTATTTTAAAAGGGCTATTAGATTAGGTGTAATTAGTATTAATTTAATTAGTTTAAATTTCTGTAATTTGTTTATTATTTTCTGTAATTTAGTGTTTTTTTTTAATTTTAGCTAATTTAATTTAATTTAGGTAATTGTATGTAATTTATTTAATTGTATTTAATGTAGTTAATTTATATAATTATAGTGTAGTGTTAGGTGTAATTGTAACTTAGGTTAGGTTTTATTTTACAGGTACTTTTGTATTTATTTTAGCTAGGTAGTTATTAAATAGTTAATAACTATTTAGTAACTATTCTACCTAGCTTGCCTGTAAAATAAAAATAAATCCTAAAAAAAAGACAATGTAACTATTAGTTATATTGTATCTATCTTAGGGTTTATTTTACAGGTAAGTATTTAGTTTTAAATAGGAATAATTTAGTTAATGATAGGAATTTTTAGATAGATTTCTTTTAATTATATTTAAGTTAGGGGGTGTTAGGGTTAGGGTTAGACTTAGATTTAGGGGTTAATAACTTTAATATAGTGGCGTTGACGTTGGAAAAGCAAATAACTACTCTTGGTAATTGTAGCAGAGAGGTAGTAGGATCTGTAATATCTTTTGGGTAAGCAGAGACAAGCAAGTAACTACTCTTGGTAATTGTAATAATAACCCCTTTCCACCAAGAACTAGACAACACATAGCTTGGGAGTCAACAACAACTTTTTCTTCAACAGAAAAAAAACAAACACTTACAAGGGGTTTCCCAACTGAAACAGCAGGGAGTTTAAACAGTAACATACAGTTTAACATACATTTTAACCATTAGCCTAAATAACAATTCCTGCATAGTTCATAAGTGGCGAGGTTTGCCACAATGCTCCCCCAGAACCAAACCGGCATACCCAGTCTGATCCCAACGGATTGGCTTGGGGAGGTCTGGAGGAGTGTTCACAGATCAAGGTTCAAGTTCAGTTTGTCTGGACAACCCGTCGGCGTTGCCATTTTGCTTCCCAGGTCGGTAATGGATTGTTAAGTCAAACGGCTGCAGCGTCAAACTCCAGCGCTGCAAACAGCTGGGCATTGTCTCTGTATACCCTGTTCAGCCACAGCAACAGGTTGTGATCTGTGAACAGGGAAAATTGTTGTCCATATAGATATGGCTGAAGTTTCTTGAGGGCCCACACCACAGCCAGGCATTCCTTTTTGATGGCTGCGTAGCTAACTTCTCGGGGTAACAGTTTCCTGCTTAGGTAGGCCACAGGATGCTCGCTGCCATCAGCCCCGACTTGGCTCAGCACGGCTCCCAATCCAAACATAGAAGCGTCTGTATGGACGAGAAAGCATTTAGTTGGATCTGGGGCAGCAAGGATAGGGGCATTTACGAGAGCGTTTTCATAGCTAAGGGTTAAGGTCTGGTTGAGTGAGTGCTGCTGCTGTGTGTGTACTTGTTACAATGTTGCATTGTGTTGGGAGGGGTTTACATATGGGGTGTGCAGGGAGTCCACTTCCTCTTTGTTCCTGTGGATCCCTGGAAGCTCTTTCTACAGATGCCATCCCCAAATCAGCGTTCGTCACCCCGTTTGGCCTGTACCAATTCAAGGTCATGCCATTCAGGATGAAGAACGCTCCGGCGACTTTCCAGCAAATGGTAGATCAGCTACTGGATGGGTCCCAAGAGTACGCATGCGCCTATTTAGACGACATAGCTATATTTGGCAGCTCCTGGGACGAGCATTTGAACCATATAGGGGTGATCCTAGATCACATTAGGGAGGCAGGATTAACCCTTAAGCCTAGCAAATGTCATATAGGGATGGCGGAGGTCCAGTACCTAGGGCACCGAGTAGGTAGCGGCAGCAGAAGCCCGAACCGGCCAAGGTAGAGGCCGTAGACAAGTGGCCCACTCCCCGTACCAAGACCCAAGTGCTAGCCTTTCTAGGTACTGCAGGCTATTATAGGAAGTTTGTACCTAATTATAGTACCCTAGCCAAACCCCTCACCAACCTCACCCATAAAAACCTTCCTAAGATTGTTACCTGGAGCCTAGAGTGTGAACAAGCAGTATTTCAATGGAAGGCGAACCTGTGGAATGGGAGGAGATGGATCTTGAGGACATCGAGTGGGTCGCACCATCCACATCAGGAACTATCACGGTCGGTCAGGGCCATGTTTCTGAGTTATCTATCTCTGATTCTCCCTTGGTTGGGGAGGGCAGTACTAATCTATTCTCTTCTCCTGTACGGGAGGAGCGGAGTGAGGAGGCTAGGCCTGCACAGGCTTATCAGCCAGTGGGCCTGGACCTCCAGTCTGTGGTCCCGGGGGTGCTGGGCCTGAGGGGTATGGTACCGGAGTGGGCCCTAAGCATGGGTCAAGTAGCTGGGGGGTCCCAAGGGAGTTCAGTCTCTGGGGAGGGCTCAGCAGGCCCGGTACCAATGGCATTAGTAGTGGGAGCATTGAAGCCTTACCTGCATTGGTAGTCCTTTCAGGGGAATCGCGACAGCAGTGGCTCTTCTGCAATCCTTGGTGTCCGTCCTCATGGGTGTGTTATCGTCGGGTGCGGCGGTAGTTCAGTCCCAGGCTCCGGTCCCTCATGGTGTGCAGGCCACAGGTCCTTCTTCATTGATTTCCCCATCCAAGATGGCCGCCGTGTCGACTTCCGGTTACGTTGCGTGCCCCGACGTCACTTCCGGTGACGTCACTTCCGCCCTCGGCACTCAAAATTTGGCTGGCGAGCAGAGCGGATCATTCCCCCCTGGCTCTGGAGGTAAGAAGGGAGCACCGCGGGGGGGGGCACCCGCTCCAGGGGGTACAGATGGCAGACATCAGAGGGGGGGGCCCTGTCTAAGCCGTTAGGAGTTACGGCAGAGGGGAGTCAGAAGGCAAGTATGGATGTGAATGCAGGGCAGCAAGGTGTGTGCACCAGGGCTTCGGCCTCAGCTAACAATAAAGGAGGGGAGGCACCCTCCTCGCACTCACAGCCTAATTCAGGTGGCGGTAAGGCCAGGGTGGCCCCCGCACGCGCCGGGGCTCAAAGCAAAGGAAAGGCCCCAGTGGCTAGAGCAGGGCCTAAAGGGCCTCGCGTGACCATGGGCCTAGTTAGTGATGCAGTAGCTTTGCAATCGCAAGCTGCGGGCCTGCAGGGTACGGTACCACCCAGCAGGGCCTTAGCGGCAAGATCAGGGCAGATAGCTACGAGAGGGGCTGTGAAGAGGGGGCATGTCAGTATTAGCGCTAGCCCTGGGGAGGGCTTAGAAGGCACTGTTAGGAGGACAGTTAGTCCGGCCAAAGTGGTGAAGCCACAAGGGTATGGCAGGGTTGTCAGATTCATGGAGGTTTATGAAGGTGGGCAGGCTGCAAGTACAGATGATGATCACAGTTTGCAGTATGGTGTGAGTGATAGTGATCGTGAGGGGTATCAGGAATATGAGACTGGGGAGGATAGGGAGGAGGCGGCTGGCTTTTCCCGTGGTACTCCCCTCTTGTCATCTGTCTTTCAGGTACCCATGGCATCTTCATCAAGTAGAGACATGGCTAGCCAGAGTTCCATAGCCCTCATGCCTAGAGTGGTGGCGACACGTGCGGGTGACAATAGTGCATCCGGATCTGGCCAGGGTCTTATGGATTCCTCATCCGCTGAGTGTGGAACTGTTTTTTCTCGGGTAGATGTGACTCCTCTAGTTCTAGTGGGTCTGGGTCTGGGTCCGAGATAAATGGGTCCTTGGGTTTACACATGAAAGTTCACAGGAGAATGTATAGGATGTTAAGAAAAATTAGTAGGGGCAAACCCGGGGTGGGTACTGTCAGTGGCTTGGCCCAGTCATCTCAGCCCCCAGGGGTACAGGGTTGTTCACCACAGGCTGTGAACAGGAAAGTGGCTGTACATGGGGACACTTACTCTTGTCAGGTGCATAGTTTGCATGCCCACCTTAAGTCAAAGATGGTGAAGCGTATCCAGAATGGTAAGTACGTCAATATGTTTGAATTATCCGCAGAAGCGTTTAAATTCAAAGAAATGGCAGAAGACGGGACGGGCCCTAAAAAGTTTAAATGGCCTGACACCTTTGAGGAATAGCATCGGTGTTTCCGGGTATATGCCACATGCTATCTAGAGAGGTTCCCAGATCAGGGCACTGCATTGTTTAAATATGTTGACACAATAGATGCGATACGTAGGAAATTTGTTGACGGGGCCTGGAGGGAGTATGACATGCGTCGCGCTCATTCCTGGTGAAACAGTTAATCCAGGGGTGGGGCCGAATGGAGGTTCCGAGGCACAATGCCAGGGAACCCATTACAGCAGATCGTTTGGTTAAATTGCTGGCGGTGTTGGCAGAGATCTGTTCCTCGCCTTTTGAGGTGCAGCTATTCGGGGCAGCCTTTGTGCTCACATTTCAAGGGGCACTGAGAGTGGGGGAGCTGGTCCCACGCGCCAAGACGGCTGTGTCGGGGGAGTCATGCACAGTCACGTGAGGGTAGTGGATGATTCAGTGCTCCTCTTTATCCCTAGGTCTAAGACGGAGCAGGAGGGCCGGGGAGCCTGGCTTTCCTTGCCGGGGCAGCCAGGGGTCACTTGTTGCCCAGTATGCCTGGTCTCTTCATACCTCAAGGTGCGGCTAGGAGGCTCCTCCAGGTTTCTTATACATGCGAATGGAGACCCGCTGACCAGATACCAGTTCAGGGCGGTGTTAGGACGGGTAGTGCAGTGGGCGGGTCGCGTATTGCCCGTCACTCATTCAGGGTTGGGGCGGCTACGACAGCAGCAGAGCTGGGTCGGTCATCGGACCGCATTCGCTCCTTGGGGCGTTGGAGATCGCAGCAGTACAAATCCTATGTTAAGCCTCTGTACGCATAAAAGTATAGGTTGATGACGTGGTGGCATCAAGGGAGTTGGGCTTGCAGGGGTGCACAAAGGGGGGTTGGCCATAGTTAATGATGGTCAGGTCCAGTAAGCGTGCAAGCTAACTTTTGTTTCTTTATTTCAGGCATACGTCCAGGTCCTGTACGGGTGTGGATCGTCGGCCATTCTTATGTGCACTGGGCTCCAATTAGAGCTGCAGCAATGCCAGGAGGACAGCAGCTGTGTTGCGCTGGCTAGGGCGCAGGGGTTTGTCCTGGGCAGATCTGCCTGCATTGTTACAAGATGCCGCAAAAAGGTGGGAAAAACCCCACATTCTGATTTTACATGCTGGCGGCAATGACGTGGGGGCCATCCCCCCATTAGATTTAATCCAGGCAATGCAGTCAGATCTGCGTCAGTTCAGACTCTGGTTTTCAGGTGTACGAATCGGGTGGTCGAATGTGATCCCTAGATTGAGGTGGAAGCACATGGTTAGCCATAAAGCGGCTTTCCAGGTCAGAAAAAAGATAAATAGGGACCTAAGGAAGCAGGTAGGGGACCTCAAGGGTTTTGTGATAAAGCATGGGAACATATCAGCAGCCCATAAGGGTTTATATAGGCAGGATGGGGTTCATTTAGAACCGGCAGGAGTAGATTTGTTCTTGCAGAACATCAGGCAGGCGTTACTCCTAAGGATATAGTGGTGGTGGCAAGAGTCTGGAGCATTTAATTTGCAGGTCTGTCTCTTGTGGCAGGTGGTCAGGATCACGGCTGCAGGCTGGAAGGAGGTTTTGAAGGATGGCCATTGCGGTCAGGGTGACGTCACAGGCTTGGTATGCTTGGGCGTGCTTGGGCTGATTATTAACAGGCTGAGAAACCCCTATATTAAAGCTGCGTTGAGTATCTCCGCCTTGTGGTCTGCAGCGGTGTCCCTTGGCCATTTTCTAGAAGGGGTTATATATATATAGTTAGTTATGTAGGCCCCGATTGCCGCCACCCGTGTTGTTATTACCTGTCGTTGCCAGTTCCCATTGCTGGTATTAATAAATACGACCCACGGGTCTTTCACCCACATATTGTGTCAAGTTTTATTGACAAAATTACTGAAGTTCAACTGTTAAGTGTTAAGTTATTAGTTAGTTATGTTACAAGCAGACACTCAGGAGATGTAGGGCTGTTATGTTAAGAAGAATTTGATATCCTTAATTACAGGACCACTCAGTCTCACACCAAACCTTAGGCTCATAAGATGTAATCAAGAACCTTGTTTTTGCTCATTGATCTGAGGGTCACTGCTGCATGGATACACAGTGAAAGAAATATAGAACAAAGGTATATTATCACGATTGCAATACCAGGGTGCAATATGCAGATAATAATACAGATTAGAAGTAATATATATTACAGAATAATGATAGATAGAAGTTGGTAATAACAGGTAATAAAGTAACTAGAGGAATGTCAGCCTCAAAGTAATGTAGGTTGTAACCTGTGAGTGTTCCCACACAATTTGTAAGCAAGAAAGCACAGCTCCACATTTAGTGTTGAAATAAGCAGCAGGCAGTCTTTTGTTAGACAACAGTGTTATCACTTCATAATAAGCATTAGGAAAAATAAGCACATTTCATGTGCAGAGTTGTTAGATGTTACAGGCAATCAGGTAGCAAACGATACAGTGGGAAATGCAGATGCGATCACAATTAAATCAAGCAGGATATTCCTTCAAGTAGTAAGTGCAAATAAGGTGCAATACGTTACCAACTTCAGACAGTAGGGAAATGGTAGAAGTTACCTGTTATGGTATATCCCGGATACCGAGGGTTAATACCAGATGAACGATGTCCTGAATATGGGATCAGCAACTCACAACCCAGATAATTTCCCCCTCAAACATGAGACCAGGCTCCACATTGAAGGTTAAAACAGAATGCACTTTATTGAAGGCTATATGCCCAGTATTTATGTATGTCTGACCCCAGATGGGGGGGTTGAAAGAATATTGTACATTAGATAGAAGGAAAACGCCCTTTGACATGATACAGTACACAATAGCTGAGGTAGCAACCTTGTCTTTAGAAAATAGCTTCTTAAAGCTGAACAAAGTTAACTCTTTCAGTACTGACAGAAGGGTCTGTCACATAGCTCCCTCCTAGTGGAACACTCTGGCAGACCCGGCTTGACCCTTTGGCGGACCGGACTAGGAGGTGGTAGGCATGTCAGTTTGCTGGGACAATCCATCTGTATTCCCGTTATGAGAGAGAATTCCTGCCCGTATAAATAAGGGTTCAACTTCTTCAGTGCCCAGAGTAGGGCTAAACAGTCCTTCAAAATCTCATCAGCTTCTTTACGTGGTTTTTGTACCTGCTCTTTATAGGTATCCACAATCCCTTCAAACTGACATAGGGTGCCCTTGAGTTGCTGCACCTCACTATGAGCCAGCGTCAGCTTCTCCTCCAGTGTCGCTAAGTTTGTCTTTAATGTTTCATGTTCCACTCTCAAGCTGGTGTTTTCTGCAGTGTGTCTGTGCAGCTTGTCTAGCAGAGATTCACGTTCTAAACGCGCTTTTTCCTCTGCTCTCCTCTTCTCTCCTGCTAGCACCGTTACGTGATTGTTTAACATGACCATTTCATCCTCTACTTGACTCTTCTCCTTCATCAGCGCATTGTAACGGGACTCCCACGTATCAATAGCGGATAGGGGTTTACTGAGCTCAGCGTCCTGGGGCTCAACAGCAGGTGGGTCAGTCTCTGCGGCATGGATCTGGGCACGGGTAGTCACAGGGTTAACATCGGTGGGACCCATGGGAGCATAGGCAGAAACAAGGGGGGCCAAGTTATTTCCAAGGAGAACATCAGCAGGTAAGTCCTTCTTGACCCCCACATTCACAGGTCTAGCGCCCCCTCCCCAATCCAAATGTACCTGGGCAACAGGTAGGCGGAACACAGCGCCCCCTGCTACCCTCACAGACACAGTGTCTCCAGTGTGCTGTTTTTTTATCAGACACCAAGTTCTTTTGAAGCAAGGTCATGGTAGCACCAGTATCCCGTAGACCACTGACCTCCTTCCCATTCACTTTAACCAGTTGCCGGTTATTCCGTTGGGCAGCTTGCACAGGGTCTGCTTCATGTAGGATGCCCCAGCATTCTTGCTCCTCTACGTAGTGGGCCGCAGGCTGAGGGTTACGTGGGATTCCGCCGGCGGGTCTTCTCCAGGACTGTGCTTGGTTCACTGCGTTTAGGGGACACTCTAGTCTTTTGTGCCCTAGTTGCTTACATCCAAAGCACCGAATAGGTTGTGAGTAGCCCCACAAATTGAACCGGGCTCTCTGAGGGTAGTTCTTGGCCGGAGGCCGTGTGGTATAGTGGTGCGCCGGGGGTTGGTAACTGGCAGCTACTGGGGTGACTGGGGGTCTGTACCCCACTCTAGCAGGGGGCTTAGTGGTAGCATTGTCCAGTTTGCGGGCATCCATATACTCATCTGCCAGACTAGAAGCTTCATGCAGGGTGGAGGGTTTATGGTGCTGAACCCACTCTCTAACTCCTGCTGATAACTTGTCAAAACAATGTTCCAACAGGAATAGCTGCAGCACCTCTTCCCCAGATACGGCTTGGCACCCCGCTATCCAGTGAGCTGCTGTGCGGTGCACCTTACATGCCCACTCAACGTAGGAATCTCCAGCTAGTTTAACAGTGTCTCTGAACCGCCTCCTGTATGCCTCTGGTGTAACCGCATACCTGGAGAGCAGAGCCTCTTTTACAGCATTATAATCCCCGACTTCCTCATCTGGAATGGCCCGAAAAGCCTCGCTGGCACGGCCGGATAATTTTCCGGATAATATCATGACCCAGTCCTCTGCGGGTACCTTGTGTAGTGCACATTGCCTCTCAAAATCCGCAAGGTACCCATCAATCTCTCCTTCTGTTTCCAGGAAGTTTTTAAAAGCTGCAAAATGTACTTTTCTCTTTTCCACTGGGGTTGCTGTGACTTGGGCTGCTGCAGCGCCGCTTTGGCGAAGTAGGTTGGCCTCCACAGCTGCTATGACCCGGTCAATAATTTCCGCAGTCGGGTTGGGGCCATAATGTGCCAGTCTTATTTTGACAGCCCGGTCAAAGCTTGCTTCTTCGGGGGTTCTGTCTGATATGCTTGGCCCATTGGTTCCTTCGGTCCCTGGTACTCCTTCCATCTTAGTCAGTATTGTAATAATCCCCCTCTTCCTGAGGTTAATGGCTTGTGTAGTTGCTCTTCTGGGCGATAAGGATCATCCCGTCGCTTGCCACCAATTGCTACGGTATATCCCGGATACCGAGGGTTAATACCTGATGAAAGATGTCCTGAATATGGGATCAGCAACTCACAACCCAGCTGATTCCCCCCTCAAACATGAGACCAGGCTTCACATTGAAGGTAAAAACAGAATGCACTTTATTGAAGGCTATATGCCCAGTATTTATGCAGGTCTGACCCCAGATGGGGGGTTGAAAGAATATTGTACATTAGATAGAGGGAAAACGCCCTTTGACATGATACAATAGAATTACATTACTTAAGCAGATAAACAATTTAGTCTTTCTTATCACTTGGGCGTCTGCTCTCTGGATGTGATTAAACAATGTGAATGTTTATCACTAAACTTAATGACAGTACACAATAGCTGAGGCTAGCAACCTTGTCTTTAGAAAATAGCTTCTTAAAGCTGAACAAAGTTAACTCTTTCAGTACTGACAGAAGGGTCTGTCACATTACCACAGCTTCAGGGAGAGTTGCGGTTAAGCACTCGAACTGTTTGTTTGAAGCCAGAGAGAGCTGGGATCCGGAGGCTTGCAATGACGTCAGACGCTGACTCACGGCTTCACTTTGAATAGCCGGAAGCGTCTCAACAACAGGTAACAGGTACTGTAGAGATTCCAGACAGCAACAGGGAGACCTGGCAAATGACGATCCTAGGTTGGATGCCCACAGCAACAGAGGAACCAGGAATGAAGGTACAGCAAGGTTAGTAGAAATTCCTTGGATAGGAATATCAGCAAGGTGTTTTTGTTAGTGCTCAGCCTATAGCTAAGTGAGTACAAATTACCAAGCATAGGTAGACAGGAGGTGGGGCCTTAAATAGGGATGTCAGAACCTAATCATCAGGAGTTAAAGGGACAGGAACATAACAAGGGCATTTAATCCCTTAGTGTATTTGTGTCTGTCTATATACACATGTGTGTATCACCACTTATGAGTGGGACGTTACATACGTTATATATATTATATAGATCTCAACCATACAATATCAATCGGCTGCAACTATTTACCCATTCATGGAATCTCCACTTTAAGAATTACTCATATTTTGACACCTAATTGATGTGGCAGAATTTTGAAGGACTTGAATTATCATTAATCTCTTCACACTCGTTGTGACTCACATTCCACACTTATCTTATTGGTCGAGTATTTGGATCACCATTTTTGGGTCCTCTATTATCCTACTAGTTTCCTATTGGTGCTTTATTTATGTACTATTTGATTTTGTGTGTTTTCCCCATTTTTTATTATTGATTAATAAAAGTTACTTTTTAATTCCTTTTTGTGTTTCTACAATTCTGGGACATTCATTGTGTTCTCATAAGTGTTTAACACAATCCGTACGGCTTAGACTGACACAGATCTCTTATTTTTAGTGGTTGCTATTTAGTATACACTTTTGTAGCGGGATTATCCACTACTACTTTTGCTCTGTTTGTTCAGTATACAGCACCCACCCCTAAAACATACTCAACGTATTATACATATTATACTTCCCTATTTACTAATATGTGTGTCTGTATACATGTGTATGTGTGTCTGTATACATGTGTATGTGTGTCTGTCTGTATACATGTGTATGTGTGTCTGTATACATGTGTATGTGTGTCTGTATACATGTGTATGTGTGTCTGTCTGTATACATATATGCGTATGTGTGTCTGTATATACATGTGTATGTGTGTCTGTCTGTATACATATATGCGTAAGTGTGTCTGTATACATGTGTATATGTGTCTGTCTGTATATATATATATATATATATATATATATATATGTATGTGTGTCTGTATACATGTGTATGTGTCTGTCTGTATGTATATATATATATATATATATATATATATATATATATATATACGTGTGTCTATATACATGTGTATGTGTGTCGGTCTGTATACATGTGTATGTGTGTCTGTCTGTATATATATATATGTATGTGTGTATGTATACATGTGTATATATGTCTGTCTGTATACATGTGTATGTGTGTCTGTCTGTATATATATATATATATATATATATATATATATGTATGTGTGTCTGTATACATATGTATGTGTGTCTGTATACATGTGTATATGTGTCTGTCTGTATATATATGTATGTGTGTCTATGTGTATGTGTGTCTGTCTGTATACATGTGTATATGTGTCTGCCTGTATACATGTCTATGTGTGTCTGTCTGTATATATATGTATGTGTGTCTGTATACATGTGTATATGTGTCTGTCTGTATACATGTCTATATGTGTGTGTCTATATATATATGTATGTGTGTCTGTATACATGTGTATGTGTGTCTGTCTGTATACATATATGTGTATGTGTGTCTGTATACATGTGTATGTGTGTCTGTCTGTATACATATATGTGTATGTGTGTCTGTATAAATGTGTATGTGTGTCTGTATACATATGTGTGTATGTGTGTCTGTATACATATATGTGTATGTGTGCCTGTATACATGTGTATGTGTGTCTGTCTGTATACATATATATGTGTGTCTGTCTGTATACATATGTGTGTATGTGTGTCTGTATACATATATGTGTATGTATGTCTGTATACATGTGTATGTGTAAAATACAAAATGTCCACAGCACCTGAATATAGTAAACCTTTCTTTATTCAGACATATATTAAAAAGCAACGTTTCATGACCATATGTCACTTAATCATGGACCCCAGTCTTCACGAGCACCTTTGCAGTAGTGCTGGCCCATGCTTCTAATATTTACATGTGTATGTGTGTCTGTGTGTATATATATATATATATATATGTATGTTTGTCTGTATACATGTGTATATGTGTCTGTCTGTATACATGTGTATGTGTGTCTGTCTGTATACATATATGTGTATGTGTGTCTGTATACATGTGTATATGTGTCTGTCTGCGCATACATGTGTATGTGTGTCTGTATATATATATATATATATATATATATATATATATATATATGTATGTGTGTGTGTCTGTATACATGTGTATGTGTGTCTGTCTGTATACATATATGTGTATGTGTGTCTGTATACATGTGTATATGTGTCTGTCTGCGCATACATGTGTATGTGTGTCTGTATATATATATATATATATATATATATGTATGTGTGTCTGTATACATGTGTATGTGTGTCTGTCTGTATACATATATGTGTATGTGTGTCTGTATACATGTGTATATGTGTCTGTCTGCATACATGTGTATGTGTGTCTGTATATATATATATATATATATATATATATATGTGTGTGTCTGTATACATGTGTATGTGTGTCTGTCTGTATACATATATATGTGTATATGTGTGTCTGTATACATGTGTATGTGTGTCTGTATACATGTGTATGTGTGTCTGTATACATATATGTATATGTGTGTCTGTATACATGTGCATGTGTGTCTGTCTGTATACATATATGTGTATGTGTGTCTGTATACATGTGTATGTGTGTCTGTATACATATATGTGTATGTGTGTCTGTATTCATGTATATGTGTGTCTGTCTGTATATATATATATATATATATATATATATATATATATATATATATATGTATATGTGTGTCTGTATACATGTGTATGTGTGTCTGTATACATGTGTATGTGTGTCTGTCTGTATACATATATGTGTGTCTGTCTGTATACATATGTGTGTATGTGTGTCTGTCTGTATACATATATGTGTATGTGTGTCTGTCTGTATACATATATGTGTCTGTATACATGTGTATGTGTGTCTGTATCCATATATGTGTATGTGTGTCTGTATACATGTGTATGTGTGTCTGCCTGTATACATATATGTGTATGTGTGTCTATATACATATATGTGTGTCTGTCTGTATACATATGTATGTATGTGTGTCTGTCTGTAACCATATATGTGTATGTGTGTCTGTATACATGTGTATGTGTGTCTGTCGGTATACATATATGTGTATGTGTGTCTGTCTGTATACATACGTGTGTCTGTATACATGTGTATGTGTGTCTGTCTGTATACATATATGTGTATGTGTGTCTGTATACATGTGTATGTGTGTCTGTCTGTATCCATATACAGGGAGTGCAGAATTATTAGGCAAGTTGTATTTTTGAGGATTAATTTTATTATTGAACAACAACCATGTTCTCAATGAACCCAAAAAACTCATTAATATCAAAGCTGAATAGTTTTGGAAGTAGTTTTTAGTTTGTTTTTAGTTATAGCTATTTTAGGGGGATATCTGTGTGTGCAGGTGACTATTACTGTGCATAATTATTAGGCAACTTAACAAAAAACAAATATATACCCATTTCAATTATTTATTTTTACCAGTGAAACCAATATAACATCTCAACATTCACAAATATACATTTCTGACATTCAAAAACAAAACAAAAACAAATCAGTGACCAATATAGCCACCTTTCTTTGCAAGGACACTCAAAAGCCTGCCATCCATGGATTCTGTCAGTGTTTTGATCTGTTCACCATCAACATTGCGTGCAGCAGCAACCACAGCCTCCCAGACACTGTTCAGAGAGGTGTACTGTTTTCCCTCCTTGTAAATCTCACATTTGATGATGGACCACAGGTTCTCAATGGGGTTCAGATCAGGTGAACAAGGAGGCCATGTCATTAGATTTTCTTCTTTTATACCCTTTCTTGCCAGCCATGCTGTGGAGTACTTGGACGCATGTGATGGAGCATTGTCCTGCATGAAAATCATGTTTTTCTTGAAGGATGCAGACTTCTTCCTGTACCACTGCTTGAAGAAGGTGTCTTCCAGAAACTGGCAGTAGGACTGGGAGTTGAGCTTGACTCCATCCTCAACCCGAAAAGGCCCCACAAGCTCATCTTTGATGATACCAGCCCAAACCAGTACTCCACCTCCACCTTGCTGGCGTCTGAGTCGGACTGGAGCTCTCTGCCCTTTACCAATCCAGCCACGGGCCCCTCCATCTGGCCCATCAAGACTCACTCTCATTTCATCAGTCCATAAAACCTTAGAAAAATCAGTCTTGAGATATTTCTTGGCCCAGTCTTGACGTTTCAGCTTGTGTGTCTTGTTCAGTGGTGGTCGTCTTTCAGCCTTTCTTACCTTGGCCATGTCTCTGGGTATTGCACACCTTGTGCTTTTGGGCACTCCAGTGATGTTGCAGCTCTGAAATATGGCCAAACTGGTGGCAAGTGGCATCTTGGCAGCTGCACGCTTGACTTTTCTCAGTTCATGGGCAGTTATTTTGCGCCTTGGTTTTTCCACATGCTTCTTGCGACCCTGTTGACTATTTTGAATGAAACGCTTGATTGTTCGATGATCACGCTTCAGAAGCTTTGCAATTTTAAGAGTGCTGCATCCCTCTGCAAGATATCTCACTATTTTTGACTTTTCTGAGCCTGTCAAGTCCTTTTGACCCATTTTGCCAAAGGAAAGGAAGTTGCCTAATAATTATGCACACCTGATATAGGGTGTTGATGTCATTAGACCACACCCCTTCTCATTACAGAGATGCACATCACCTAATATGCTTAATTAGTAGTAGGCTTTCGAGCCTATACAGCTTGGAGTAAGACAACATGCATAAAGAGGATGATGTGGTCAAAATACTCATTTGCCTAATAATTCTGCACTCCCTGTATGTGTATGTGTGTCTGTATACATGTGTATGTGTGTCTGTCTGTATACATATGTGTGTCTGTATACATGTGTATGTGTGTCTGTCTGTATACATATATGTGTATGTGTGTCTGTATACATGTGTATGTGTGTCTGTCTTTATACATATATGTGTATGCGTGTCTGTCTGTATACATACGTGTGTCTGTATACATATGTATGTTGTAGCGGAGAGGCAGTAGGATCCGCAATATCTTTTAGTTAGGCAGAGACATCCTCATCTTAAAAATGTCATCTAAATAATTCAGTCCAAGTTTAAGTCTAAATCAGCTATTTATTTTGCTTCTAGCCACTGCTTAAAACTGGTGCAACAACTACAACTGCTAACAACAACTGTCTTAGACAATACAGTTACTCAAAACTAACAGTTACTCAAAACTGAAGTTAACCCCTCCAGTACTGTTGGATTTGCACCCTGTACCTATAATGGGCACAGGGTGACTTAACATAATGCCCGAATCCATAATCCGTAGGGAGGTTGACAAAGGGGTCTGTCACATGGCCCCCTCCTGGTGGGACAATCCGGCAGACCCGGCTTGACCCTTTGGCGGGTCATCTTGGCGATGACCGGACTAGGAGGTGGTAGGAATGTCAGTTTGCCAGGACAATCCATCTGCATTCCCGTTCTGCTTACCAGGCCGGTTGCTGATGGTGAAGTTATAGGGTTGGAGGGCTAAACTCCATCGCAGCAATCTACCGTTGTCTCCTGAGACCCGATTAAGCCAGACTAAGGGATTGTGGTCCGTTATGAGAGAGAATTCCTGTCCGTATAAATAAGGGTTCAACTTCTTCAGTGCCCAGACCAGGGCTAAACATTCCTTCTCTACTGCTGCATAACTTACTTCTCGAGGTAACAACTTTCTGCTTATGTATGCGACAGGGTGCTCTCCTCCATCCTCCCCGACTTGGCTCAGCACAGCCCCCAGTCCATACATGGAAGCATCTGTATGAACGAGAAAACGTTTGTTAGGGACTGGGGCAGCCAAGACAGGGGCATTTACAAGAGCCTGCTTCAGTGCCTGAAACACGGCTTCACAAGCTGGAGACCACAGGACCTGTTTAGGAAGGTTCTTTTTAGTCAGGTCAGTCAGGGGCTTGGCGATAGTCGAGGACAAAACGTCGGTAATAACCGGCCTTCCCCAGGAAGTCTAGCACTTGGGTCTTAGTGATAGGTGTGGGCCAGTTAGCCACAGCCTCTACCTTGGCTGGCTCCGGTCTCTGGCTCCCACACCCCACTCGGTGACCCAAGTACTGTACTTCAGCCATACCTAGATGGCACTTGTCTGGTTTCAAGGTCAGGCCAGCGGCCCGAATCTTGTCCAGAACCACCCCTACATGGATTAGGTGTTCCTCCCAGGACTCACTGCAGACCACAATGTTGTCCAGGTATGCACAAGCAAATTCCTGGAAGCCATCGAGGAGTCTATCCACCATACGCTGGAAGGTAGCCTGAGCATTCTTCATCCCAAAGGGCATGACCTTAAACTGGTACAGGCCAAATGGGGTGACGAATGCCGACTTGGGGATAGCACCCTCGGCCAGGGGAATCTGCCAATAGCCCTTACACAGGTCTATGGTGGTCAGATAGCGTCCCCTAGCAATACGGTCTAGTAATTCGTCTACCCGGGGCATCGGGTAGGCGTCAGTGGTGGTCCTTTCATTGAGCCGCCTGTAGTCCACACAGAACCGGGTGGTCCCATCTTTCTTAGGTACCAGGACTACAGGCGAAGCCCAAGGGCTATCGGAGTGCTCGATGACTCCCAGCCGAGCCATCTCCTGTATCTCCTTCCGCATTCCTTCTCAGACTGCTTCAGGGATACGGTAGGGGGGCTGTCGCAGGGGATTCTGTCCAGGGGTCTCTACCTTATGTACAGCTAGGGTAGTGTAGCCGGGCTCTTGGGAGAACACCACCTGCTTCTCCCTCAGAAGCTGTCTGGCCTGTACCTTCTCTGTAGGGCTTAACCGGTCTCCTAGCTGCACAAGACTAGTGAGGTCAGTCTGGGGGTCCTTCTCTAGTAAGTCGGGCAGGGGTAAATTCTCTGGGTCATCTGCAGCAGGGGCACACACTGCAGCGACATCCTCTGGCCTCTCCTGATACTCCTTCAGCATGTTCACATGAAAGGATCGCTGGATCCTTTTATCTGCACAGCTGGCTATAATATAGGTAGTATCACACACCTGAGCTAACACCTTATACAGGCCTTGCCAAGATGCTTGCATCTTGTTGGTCCTCACAGGCTTGAGCACCAAAACTTTCTGTCCAACCTGGAAGACTCGCTGCCGGGCACCCCGATCGTACCACCTCTTCTGTCTGCCCTGGGCCACCTGGAGATTCTCCCTTACAATCAGGGACAGTTTCTCCATGTGGTCCCGGAGTTCCAGGACATATGGCACTATGGGGATCCCCTCCTGCTCTGTCTCTCCCTCCCAGTGTCCTCTAATGAGATCCAGGGGTCCGCGGACCCTTCTCCTATAGAGTAACTCAAAGGGAGAGAACCCAGTAGATTCCTGGGGCACCTCTCTGTACGCAAATAACAGATGAGGCAGGAATCGCTCCCAGTCTCTGCCAGCATCAGTAAAGGTCCTCAGCATCTGCTTGAGGGTGCCATTAAAGCGTTTGCAGAGACCGTTAGTCTGTGGGTGATAAGGTGAACTGAGCATTGGTTTAATGCCGCACACCTTCCAAAGCTGCTGGGTGAGCACAGCGGTAAACTGGGTCCCCTGATCGGAGAGAATCTCCTTACTGAACCTGACCCTAGTAAAAACCTTAACCAGGGCATCAGCTACTGTCTCTGCCTCTATATTAGACAGTGCTACTGCCTCTGGGTAACGAGTGGCATAGTCCACCACGGTGAGAATATACTTCTTACCTGATGGACTAGCTCTGGCCAGTGGACCCACAATGTCAACGGCTTTGCGGGAAAAGGGTTCCCCAATGATAGGCATAGACCTAGCTTTTGGGTGATTCCCCCGCTTACCCACCCGTTGACAGGTGTCACAAGTACTACAATATACCCGCACATATCGGTTAAAATTGGGCCAGAAGAAATTTTGGGTGATCCTATGAGCTTTGCGGTGGGACCCTAGATGTCCAGCTAATGGTACATCATGCCCAATCCGCAGAATCTCTTGCCGGTATTTCGCAGGCACCACCAGCTGCCGATTCCGCGGAGGGGCAGTACTTTTCTGGGAAGGTTTAGGGATTCTATATAGCCTATCCCCCACCCACTCATAATGTTCCCCATATACCCCCTCTTCTCCAGCATCTGCCCTAGCCCTATACTTCTGAAGGGTTGGATCCTCCTGGGTTTCCCTCCCGTACGTCTCTGGGGTATCCCAGCCTAAGGGGGCCTGATCTAGGGTACAAGTCGGGGAAGAGAGTCTTACCTGTGTCTCAGCAGCAGGTGGGTCGGTCTCGATGGCACGGGTCTGGGCACGGGTAGTCACAGGGTTAACATCAGCGGGACCCATCGGAGCATAGGCAGAAATAAGGGGAGCCAAGTAATTTCTCAGGAGAACATCAGCTGGTAAACCCTTCATGACCCCCACATTCACATGTCTAGCACCCACTCCCCAATCCAAATGTACACGGGCAACAGGTAGGTGGAACACAGCGCCTCCTGCTGCCCTCACAGGCACAGTGTCTCCGGTGTGCTGGTTCTCGGACACCAAGTTCTTTTGGTGCAAGGTCATGGTAGCACCAGTATCTCATAGACCACTGACCTCCTTCCCATTCACTTTAGCCAGTTGCCGGTTGGCTGTTGTTGGTGTTACAAACTGCTGTTTGTAACTGGCCCTTTAAATGGAAAATTGCCCTGCTTCCCTGGATTTTGGAGAAGCCTATTTGCCAGCCTCCTTCCACATGACTATGGCCCCTGGAAGATTGTGCCCCTGAAAACCTATTAACTTTTATTGGGTGTGTATGGCCCTTTAAGAACCGTCTGGGTACATATTGTGACTTTGGTGAACAATGCCCCTTTAAGACTATGTCCCCAGACCTGTGAAATGACTTGTACCTGGCTTTCTCCCACTTGGTTCAGTTTCATTGTGTGCCATTAAGAGTTAAATTTTGTTCAGCTTCAAGAAACCTATTCTAAATACAAGTCTGCTGGGATTAGCTCTAATTAGGTTTAGTGATCAACTTTCCCATTGTCTAATCAGACTAGTATTGATAAGGTGGACTGCATTGTTTTATTGTGTGTAATGTTATCTGCTGAAGTAAATGTTGTAGCCTGTCAAAGGGAGTGTCTCTCTATCTAATATCAAATGTGTGATGGGGGATTTTATGCCTCCCCCTGAGAGTGTCCTGTTTGCATGTAACCTCAATAAAAAGGAGGCTGTGTGCTCCAGCACATCAGACCTATTTTTGACCCTCTAACTTGCAGCTTTGACTCATGTTTGTAGGGGACAGCTTATAATCACTACAGGGATTGCTATGCTCTTCATACTCCCTTAGCTACAGGGATTGCTACAGAAGGAAGTGGTTCACCTACTGGAGCCTGGTCATAGGTCCAGGGCGCAGAGCAGACGGCGAGATACCAGCCCAGCAGCGGTGGTTCATAGAGTCTGCATTACTTATGGTGGCTACGCAGCAGTTATAGAGTGTCCACGGTGCTGCTGCTCCTTTGGTGAGCGCTAGGAGCATCCTTTTCTATGGTCCAACTTCCAGCCAGCCTGGAGGCAACCGTAACATTTGGCGGCAGCGGTGGGATTGGCGTCCTAGCGCAAGGAGCAGCACCACAACAGCACTGGTATCGTAGGAGAGTAATTGAGGGCAACGCTAGCCACTGCGCAGCGTCCCTACCTACAGCAGCATGGAGCTGACAAGACACTGGTCAGAACCCTGTGAAGAGCACCTCAACCTAATCCGTCGCTATGAGGGCGCTGATTTCGTTCCAGAGGTAAAGAGGCGGCTAGTCCGATATGGTCCAGACCCTGCACAGGAGGTAGTCAGTCACCTCATCCGGGAATTGGCTACTGAGAACGAAGCGGCACGAGCCTTTGAGCGCCAACTGTGGAGTTTGAGGGTATGGACACCTGGTCTCTCTCCCCAGCCGCAGCATGTTCCACAGGGAGAGGAGAGCAGCGACCTCCCTCCCCAGCGGCAGTATACTGTGCAGAGGGAAGAGACAACCGGTCTCCTTCCCCAACCACAACCAGAGATACCAGAGGCAGCAGGCCTCATAGACTGGTCCTGGGAGGACCCCCAGCAGGCAGGTGGAGATGGGACCGCAGTCTCTCTACCGGCCCTACAGGGATGCTGGGCAGGTGGCCCAGATCCCCAGCGACAGACTCAGATACAGGGAGGGGAGAGCATCGACCTCCCTCCCCAGCCGGAGTGTGCCTTCCAGGGAGAGGAGACAACCGGTCTCTCTCCCCAGCCGCAGCATGTTCCACAGGAAGCAGAGAGCATCGACCTCCCTTCCCAATGGCCGCCGGAGTATCAGGAGGAGGAGGTAAGCCAATCTCCCCCTCCCCAGCTAACTCCTAACTTGGGCCCAGGGTTAACAGTGGAGATGTTAACCCCCACTGACCCCCACGTTCCCTGTGCCACCGGGCAGGACTATGCCCCAATTCCCCCAGCAGAAGAGCTGGCATCAGGACAGAGCGCTGCTGGCCTCTGCCCTACAGACCTTGTCCTTGTTACAGGACTGGCCTGCAAACCCCTCACCCCAGCAGAAGCGCTGGCACCAGGGCAGAGTGCCGCTGGCCTCTGCCCCCCAAGTACCATCAGCTATTTGCCCAGCTGCGCCAGGAAGGCCGAGGATGCTACACTTTCATCCTACAACCTGGAACTTACAGGCCAGTACTACGTATTGTGGGGGGGCTACTTTGCTGCTAACGATTATTTGTGGGTGGGTTGCGAGACTAACTTAGGCACTGACCGGCAGAAGGTCAGGTGCCTGGTTAGTCTCCCTCCAAAAGGGGAGATATGTTACAAACTGCTGTTTGTAACTGGCCCTTTAAATGGAAAATTGCCCTGCTTCCCTGGATTTTGGAGAAGCCTATTTGCCAGCCTCCTTCCACATGACTATGGCCCCTGGAAGATTGTGCCCCTGAAAACCTATTAACTTTTATTGGGTGTGTATGGCCCTTTAAGAACCGTCTGGGGACATATTGTGACTTTGGTGAACAATGCCCCTTTAAGACTATGTCCCCAGACCTGTGAAATGACTTGTACCTGGCTTTCTCCCACTTGGTTCAGTTTCATTGTGTGCCATTAAGAGTTAAATTTTGTTCAGCTTCAAGAAACCTATTCTAAATACAAGTCTGCTGGGATTAGCTCTAATTAGGTTTAGTGATCAACTTTCCCATTGTCTAATCAGACTAGTATTGATAAGGTGGACTGCATTGTTTTATTGTGTGTAATGTTATCTGCTGAAGTAAATGTTGTAGCCTGTCAAAGGGAGTGTCTCTCTATCTAATATCAAATGTGTGATGGGGGATTTTATGCCTCCCCCTGAGAGTGTCCTGTTTGCATGTAACCTCAATAAAAAGGAGGCTGTGTGCTCCAGCACATCAGACCTATTTTTGACCCTCTAACTTGCAGCTTTGACTCATGTTTGTAGGGGACAGCTTATAATCACTACAGGGATTGCTATGCTCTTCATACTCCCTTAGCTACAGGGATTGCTACAGAAGGAAGAGGTTCACCTACTGGAGCCTGGTCATAGGTCCAGGGCGCAGAGCAGACGGCGAGATACCAGCCCAGCAGCGGTGGTTCATAGAGTCTGCATTACTTATGGTGGCTACGCAGCAGTTATAGAGTGTCCACGGTGCTGCTGCTCCTTTGGTGAGCGCTAGGAGCATCCTTTTCTACGGTCCAACTTCCAGCCAGCCTGGAGGCAACCGTAACAGTTGGTTATCCCGATGGGCAGCTTGCATGGGGTCTGCTTCATGTAGAATGCCCCAGCATTCTTCCTCCTTTACGAAGTGGGCAGCAGGCTGAGGGTTACGTGGGTTTCCGCCGGTGGGTATCCTCCAGGACTAGAGTGGTGCGCCGGAGGTTGGTAACTGGTAGCAGCTGGGGTGACTGTGGGTCTGTACTCCACTGTGGCAGGGGACTTAGGGGGCTAGTTATCAAGCCGTCTACTTTTCTGGCTTCGCCGGCCCAATACGTCCGCCTAAGCTCGCCTACCTTCGCCGCCGCGGACCTGAAAAAAATACGCCTAAGTTATCAAATAAAGCTGTCAAAAAGCCGCGGGGCGATGAGCAGCGGACTGTGAGAGTTATCACTCATCCGATCTCGCTGCCCTTCGGCTTTTTCCCAGCTTTATTGCTAGCCTGTCACTAAGCACTCACACTAACTACACTGCTCTACCCCCTATACCGGCGCCCCCGGAGCCCCCCGCAACTAAATAAAGTTACTAACCCCTAAACCGCCGCTCCTAGACCCTGCCGCAACTCTTATAAATGTATTAATCCCTAAACCGCCGCTCCTAGACCCTGCCGCAAGTCTTATAAATGTATTAACCCCTAAACCGCCGCTCATAGACCCCGCCGCAACTCTTATAAATGTATTAACCCCTAAACCGCCGCTCCTAGACCCTGCCGCAACTCTTATAAATGTATTAACCCCTAAACCGCCGCTCCTAGACCCCGCCGCAACTCTTATAAATGTATTAACCCCTAAACCGCCGCTCCCGGACACCGCTGCCACCTACATTATACCTAGTAACCCCTAATCTGCCCCCCCCTACACCGTCGCCACCTATAATAAATTTATTAACCCCTATCCTGCCCCCCACTACGCCGCCGCCACTGTAATAAAATGATTAACCCCTAAACCTAAGTCTAACCCTAACCCTAACGCCCCCCTAACTTAAATATTAATTAAATAAATCTAAATAAATTAACTCTTATTAACTAAATGAATCCTATTTAAAACTAAATACTTACCTTTAAAATAAACCCTAATATAGCTACAATATAAATAATAATTATATTGTAGCTATCTTAGGATTTATATTTATTTTACAGGTAACTTTCAATTTATTTTAACCAGGTACAATAGCTATTAAATAGTTATTAACTATTTAATAGCTTACCTAGCTAAAATAAAGAGAAATGTACCTGTGAAATAAATCCTAACCTAAGTTACAATTACACCTAACACTACACTATACTTTAATAAATTATTCCTATTTAAAAATAAATACTTACCTGTAAAATAAACCCTAAGATAGCTACAATGTAATTAATAATTATATTATAGCTATCTTAGGATTTATATTTATTTTACAGGTATCTTTGTATTTCTTTTAGCTAGTTAGAATAGTTATTAAATAGTTATTAATTATTTAATAACTACCTAGCTAAAAGAAATACAAAATTACCTGTAAAATAAATCCTAACCTAAGTTACAATTAAACCTAATACTACACTATCATTAAATTAATTAAATAAACTACCTACAAATAACTACAATTAAATACAATTACATAAACTAACTAAAGTACAAAAAATAAAAAAAGCTAAGTTACAAAAAATAAAAAATTAAGTTACAAACATGTTAAAAATATTACAACAATTTTAAGCTACTTACACCTAATCTAAGCCCCCTAATAAAATAACAAACCCCCCCAAAATAAAAAAAATCCCTACCCTATTCTAAATTAAATAAATTTCAAAGCTCTTTTACCTTACCAGCCCTTAAAAGGGCCATTTGTGGGGGCATGCCCCAAAAAGTTCAGCTCTTTTGCCTGTAAAAGAAAAATACAACCCCCCCCAACATTAAAACCCACCACCCACATACCCCTAATCTAACCCAAACCCCCCTTACAAAAACCTAACACTAATCCCCTGAAGATCATCCTACCTTGAGTCGTCTTCACTCAGCCGAGCCACCGATGGAACTGAAGAGGACATCCGGAGCGGAAGAAGTTAATCCTCCAAGCGGCGCTGAAGAAATCTTCCATCCGATGAAGTCATCATCCATGCGGCGCTGAAGAAGTCTTCGATCCGGCCGATGTCATCTTCAAAGAGGCGCTGAAGAGGTCTTCTATCCGGGCGAAGTCATCTTCCAAGCCGGGTCTTGAATCTTCCTTCCGCCGACGCGGAACCACCTTCTTCACCGACGGACTACGACGAATGACGGCTCCTTTAAGGGACGTCATCCAAGATGGCGTCCCCTCAATTCCGATTGGCTGATAGGATTCTATCAGCCAATCGGAATTAAGGTAGGAAAATCTGATTGGCTGATGGAATCAGCCAATCAGATTCAAGTTCAATCCGATTGGCTGATCCAATCAGCCAATCAGATTGAGCTCGCATTCTATTGGCTGATCGGAACAGCCAATAGAATGCGAGCTCAATCTGATTGGCTGATTCCATCAGCCAATCAGATTTTTCCTACCTTAATTCCGATTGGCTGATAGAATCCTATCAGCCAATCGGAATTGAGGGGACGCCATCTTGGATGACGTCCCTTAAAGGAGCCGTCATTCGTCGTAGTCCGTCGGTGAAGAAGGTGGTTCCGCGTCGGCGGAAGGAAGATTCAAGACCCGGCTTGGAAGATGACTTCGCCCGGATAGAAGACCTCTTCAGCGCCTCTTTGAAGATGACATCGGCCGGATCGAAGACTTCTTCAGCGCCGCCTGGATGATGACTTCATCGGATGGAAGATTTCTTCAGCGCCGCTTGGAGGATTAACTTCTTCCGCTCCGGATGTCCTCTTCAGTTCCATCGGTGGCTCGGCTGAGTGAAGACGACTCAAGGTAAGATGATCTTCAGGGGATTAGTGTTAGGTTTTTGTAAGGGGGGTTTGGGTTAGATTAGGGGTATGTGGGTGGTGGGTTTTAATGTTGGGGGGGGTTGTATTTTTCTTTTACAGGCAAAAGAGCTGAACTTTTTGGGGCATGCCCCCACAAATGGCCCTTTTAAGGGCTGGTAAGGTAAAAGAGCTTTGAAATTTATTTAATTTAGAATAGGGTAGGGATTTTTTTTATTTTGGCGGGGTTTGTTATTTTATTAGGGGGCTTAGATTAGGTGTAAGTATCTTAAAATTGTTGTAATATTTTTAACATGTTTGTAACTTAATTTTTTATTTTTTGTAACTTAGCTTTTTTTATTTTTTGTACTTTAGTTAGTTTATGTAATTGTATTTAATTGTAGTTATTTGTAGGTAGTTTATTTAGTTAATTTAATGATAGTGTAGTATTAGGTTTAATTGTAACTTAGGTTAGGATTTATTTTACAGGTAATTTTGTAATTATTTTAGCTAGGTAGTTATTAAATAGTTAATAACTATTTAATAACTATTCTAACTAGCTAAAATAAATACAAAGTTACCTGTAAAATAAAAATAAATCCTAAGATAGCTACAATATAATTATTATTTATATTGTAGCTATATTAGGGTTTATTTTAAAGGTAAGTATTTAGTTTTAAATAGGATTCATTTAGTTAATAAGAGTTAATTTATTTAGATTTATTTAATTAATATTTAAGTTAGGGGGGCGTTAGGGTTAGTGTTAGACTTAGGTTTAGGGGTTAATCATTTTATTACAGTGGCGGCGGCGTAGTGGGGGGCAGGATAGGGGTTAATAAATTTATTATAGGTGGCGACGGTGTAGGGGGGCAGGATAGGGGTTAATACATTTAATATAGGTTGCGGCGGGTTCAGGGAGCGGCGGTTTAGGGGTTAATACATTTATTATAGTTGCGGTGGGCTCCGGGAGCGGCGGTTTAGGGGGTAATAACTTTATGTAGTTGCGGCGGTGTAGGGGGGGTCAGATTAGCGGTGTTTAGACACGGGGTACATGTTAGGGTGTTAGGTGTAGACAGCTCCCATAGGAATGAATGGGATGTCTGGCAGCAGCGAACTTGTACTTTCGCTATGGTCAGACTCCCATTGATTCCTATGGGATCCGCCGCCTCCAGGCTGGCGCTTTGAAAACCAGGTACGCTGGGCCGTAAAAGTGCCGAGCGTACCTGCTAGTTTTTTGATAACTAGCAAAAGTAGTGAGATTGTGCCGCACTTGTGTGCGGAACATCTGGAGTGACGTAAGAATCGATCTGTGTCGGACTGAGTCCGGCGGATCGAAGTTTACGTCACAAAATTCTACTTTTGCCGGTCTCGAGCCTTTGATAACTAAGGCGAATCAGCCTCGCCACAAATACGCTGCGGAATACGCAGCGTATTTGAGGTTGACGGCTTGATAACTAGGCCCCTTAGTGGTAGCAGTGTCCAGTTTGCGGGCATCCCTATACTCATCTGCCAGGCAAGCAGCTTCATGCAGTGTGGAGGGTTTACGGTCCCGAACACACTCTCTAACTCCTGCGGATAACTTGTCGAAGCAATGTTCCAACAGGAATAGCTGCAGCACCTCTTCCCGGGATACGGCTTGGCACCCCGCCATCCAGTGAGCTGCTGTGCAGTGCACCTTAAATGCCCACTCAACATAGGAATCTCAAGCTAATTTAACAGTGTCTCTGAACCACCTTCTGTATGCCTCCGGTGTAATCGCATACCTGGAGAGCAGATCCTCTTTTACAGCATTATAATCCCTGACTTCCTCATCTGGAATGGCCCGAAAAGCCTCGCTGGCCCGGCCGGATAATTTTCCGGATAATATCGTGACCCAGTCCTCTGCGGGTACCTTGTGTGGTGCACATTGCCTCTCAAAATCCGCAAGGTACCCATCAATCTCTCCTTCTGTTTCCATGAAGTTTTTAAAAGCTGCAAAATGTACCTTTCTCTTTTCCACTGGGGTTGCTGTGACTTGGGCTGCTGCAGCGCTGCTTTGGCAAAGTAGGTGGGCATCCACAGCTGCTATGACCCGGTCGATAATTTTGGCAGTCGGGTTGGGGCCATAATGTGCCAGTCTTATTTTAACCGCCCGGTCAAAGCTTGCTTCTTCGGGAGTTCTGCCTGATATGCTGGGCTCATTGGTTCCTTCGGGCCCTGGTACTCCGTCCATCTCGGTCAGTATTGTAATAATCTCCCTCTTCCTGAGGTTACTGGCTTGTCTGCCCCGTTGTTCTAGCAGGTCTTTAAGGGTGGCTCTTTTCAGCCTTTCATACTGTATTCCCATTAGGTCCGGATGTGTAGTTGCTCTTCTGGGCTATGAGGAATATTCCGTCACTTGCCACCAATTGTAGCAGAGAGGCAGTAGGATACGCAATATCTTTTAGTTAGGCAGAGACATCCTCATCCTAAAAATGTCCTCTATATAATTCAGTCCAAGATTAAGTCTAAATCAGCTATTTATTTTGCTTCTAGCCACTGCTTAAAACTGGTGCAACAACTACAACTGCTAACAACAACTTTCTTAGACAATACAGTTACTCAAAACTAACAGTTACTCAAAAATGAAGTTAACCCTTCCAGTACTGTTGGATTTGCACCCTGTACCTATAATGGGCACAGGGTGACTTAACATAATGCCCGAATCCTTAATCCGTAGGGAGGTTGACAGAGGGGTCTGTCACATATGTGTGTCTGTTTGTATCCATATATGTGTATGTGTGTCTGTATACATGTGTATGTGTGTCTGTCTGTATACATGTGTATGTGTGTCTGTATACATGTGTATGTGTGTCTGTATACATGTGTATGTGTGTCTGTATACATGTGTGTATATGTGTCTGTCTGTATACATATATGTGTATGTGTGTCTGTATACATTTGTATGTGTGTCTGCCTGTATACATATATGTGTATGTGTGTCTGTATACATGTGTATATGTGTCTGTCTGTACACATATTAGTGTTTGTGTGTCTGTCTATACATATGTGTGTCTGTCTGTACACATATCTGTGTTTGTGTATCTGTCTATACATATGTGTGTATGTGTGTCTGTCTGTATACATTTGTGTGTATGTGTGTCTGTCAGTATACATATATGTGTATGTGTGTCTGTATACATGCGTATGTGTGTCTGTATACATGTGTATGTGTTTCTATCTGTATACATATATGTGTATGTGTGTCTGTATACATGTGTATGTGTGTCTGTCTGTATCCATATATGTGTATGTGTGTCTGTATACATGTGTATGTGTGTCTGTCTGTATACATACGTGTGTCTGTATACATGTGTATGTGTGTCTGTCAGTATACATATATGTGTATGTGTGTCTGTATACATGCATATGTGTGTCTGTCTTTATACATATATGTGTATGTGTGTTCGTCTGTATACATACGTGTGTCTGTATACATATGTATGTGTGTCTGTCTGTATCCATATATGTGTATATGTGTCTGTATACATGTGTATGTGTGTCTGTCTGTATACATATATGTGTATGTGTGTCTGTCTGTATACATATGTGTGTCTGTATACATGTGTATGTGTGTCTGTCTGTATACATATATGTGTATGTGTGTCTGTTTACATGTGTATGTGTGTCTGTCTGTATACATATATGTGTATGTGTGTCTGTCTGTATACATATGTGTGTCTGTATACATGTGTATGTGTGTCTGTCTGTATACATATATGTGTATTTGTGTCTGTACACATGTGTATGTGTGTCTGTATACATATATGTGTATGTGTGTCTGTATACATGTGTGTATGTGTGTCTGTCTGTATACATACATGTGTCTGTATACATGTGTATGTGTGTCTGTATACATATATGTGTATGTGTGTCTGTAGGGAGGTTGACAGAGGGGTCTGTCACATATGTGTGTCTGTTTGTATCCATATATGTGTATGTGTGTCTGTATACATGTGTATGTTTGTCTGTCTGTATACATATATGTGTATGTGTGTCTGTCTGTAAACATATGTGTGTCTGTATACATGTGTATATGTGTCTGTCTGTATACATATATGTGTATGTGTGTCTGTATACATGTGTATGTGTGTCTGTATACATGTGTGTATGTGTGTCTGTCTGTGTACATATATGTGTATGTGTGTCTGTATACATGTGTATGTGTGTCTGTATACATATGTGTGTCTGTATACATATGTATGTGTGTCTGTCTGTATCCATATATGTGTATGTGTGTCTGCCTGTAAACATATATGTGTATGTGTATCTGTATACATGTGTATATGTGTCTGTCTGTACATATATTTGTGTTTGTGTATCTGTCTATACATATGTGTGTATGTGTGTCTGTCTGTATACATATGTGTGTATGTGTGCCCGTCTGTCTACATATATGTGTATGTGTGTCTGTATACATGTGTATGTGTGTCTGTACACATATTTGTGTTTGTGTGTCTGTCTATACATTTGTGTGTCTGTCTGTACACATATCTGTGTTTGTGTATCTGTCTATACATATGTGTGTATGTGTGTCTGTCTGTATACATATGTGTGTATGTGTGTCTGTCTGTCTACATATATGTGTATGTGTGTCTGTATACATGCGTATGTGTGTCTGTATACATGTGTATGTGTGTCTGTCTGTATACATATATGTGTATGTGTGTCTGTATACATGTGTATGTGTGTCTGTACACATATTTGTGTTTGTGTGTCTGTCTATACATTTGTGTGTCTGTCTGTACACATGTTTGTGTTTGTGTGTCTGTCTATACAAATGTGTGTATGTGTGTCTGTTTGGATACATATGTGTGTATGGGTGTCTGTCTGTATACATACGTGTCTGTATATATGTGTATGTGTGTCGGTATACATTTGTATGTGTGTCTGTCTGTACACATATTAGTGTTTGTATGTCTGTCTATACATATGTGTGTCTGTCTGTATACATATGTGTGTCTGTATACATGTGTATGTGTGTCTGTACACATATGTGTGTTTCTGTATCTGTACACATATTTGTGTTTGTGTGTCTGTCTATACATATGTGTGTCTGTCTGAATACATGTGTATGTGTGTCTGTATACATGTGTATGTGTGCCTGCTTGTATACACATGTGTGTATGTGTGTCTGTCTATTTACATGTGTGTATGCTTGTATGTATACATATGTGTATATGTGTGTCTGTATACAAATGTGTCTGTCTACATATGTGTGTCTGTCTGTATACATGTGCATGTGTGTCTGACTGTATACATGTATGTATGTGTGTCTGTCTATACATATGTGTGTCTGTATACATGTGTATGTGTGTCTGTCTGTACACATATTTGTGTTTATGTGTGTCTGTATACATATGTGTGTGTCTGTATACATATGTGTGTGTCTGTATACATGTGTGCATATGGCTTGCTTGTATACACGTGTGTATGTGTGTCTGTCTGTGTACATATGTGTGCCTGTTTGTGTACACATGTGTGACTGTCTGCATTCATATGTGTGTGTATGTGTGTCTATACATATACACATATGTGTCTGCCTGTCTAGAAATGCCTTGCATCTATGGGCTGATTTAATTTTTTAACAAATAGAAACTATGACCATTCCTATTGGCAGTTTTGAATAAACTAGTCAAATGGGGGGCTGTTTTAGAATGGGGGTCCCTTTTTGGTGAGCATTGTCTTAGTGAGTGCTGTCTCCTTGGGAAAAGGAATTCATTTTGGTGAAGAGACCCCTCTTTTACTAAGGTGTCATTTGTATTATCTTCCTGCAGTGCCAAAGGCTGAGTTTTTACTGATAATAGGGTACTTTCTAGAACTTGCCCCCTTATCCCCTCTCTAGAGTGCCTGCTGTGTCCGTCTGGTAGTAAAGATTTCCCTTCCTGATGCACAATAAGAAGAAGTCATTACTGTCTGGCAGATCATGTTAATACAATTTGTTGCTTACATCCTGAACCGTATGCTGTTCTCCCCCCACTGTCATCGCTTTGTACGCAGGAATTCCGGTGGCGCAGCTCAATAATAATCAGATCATGACCTTCCTGAAAAAGGCAGAGAAATATCACTGCGCATTATCCTGCAATGTCCATAATAACGTACTCACAGAATACATTTCCCAGCTTTATTAGGATGTAATTACCCCTGGGAACCGCAGCAAAATAGGTTTTGTTATATGAATAATCACTGTAATATGGTTATTGCAAATCCTGTCTGCTCCTGCTAATGCAACAAGTACATAAGTGACAATAACGTATATCGTCAGAAACTTGCAAATATTGCACAAGTTTTATTCACTTGTTATATATCACTTGCTGTGTATACATATCAGTAATGCGCATGCACAGTATCACTGCAGTGTATATATCAGTAATGCGCATGCACAGTATCACTGCAGTGTATATATCAGTAATGCACATGCACAGTATCTGTCGCGATCGCTCAGCTGCTGATCGCTTCCTCTGTCTCAGCGCGGTAGCGCTTTCATTGGTTGCTTAGCAACCCTGTTCCTGTCGGCCTTCCGATGACGTCAGGAGGCCTTCTTATTCCCAGCGTCTCCTCTCATCGGTGCCTGTTTGTTTTTACTCGTGGGCTATGTGAGTACAAATCTATTCTTGTGATATATTCTGAATCTGTGCCTGCTTATTCTGAACCCTAAACACCTACCTGCCTGATATCGTTTCTGGACACTGCTTACCTGACTACTCTATTGGTTAACCCCTACCTGCCTGATAACACGTTGCTGGACACTGCTTACCTGACTACTCTATTGGTTAACCCCTACCTGCCTGATAACACGTTGCTGGACACTGCTTACCTGACTACTCTATTGGTTAACCCCTACCTGCCTGATAACACGTTGCTGGACACTGTTTACCTAACTACTCTATTGGTTAACCCCTACCTGCCTGATAATACGTTGCTGGACACTGCTTACCTGACTACTCTATTGGTTAACCCTTACCTGCCTGATTACACGTTGCTGGACATTGCTTACCTGACTACTCTATTGGTTAACCCGTACCTGCCTGATAATACGTTGCTGGACATTGCTTACCTGACTACTCTATTGGTTAACCCCTATCTGCTTGATTACACGTTGCTGGACTTTGATTGCTTGATTACTCTACTGGTTAACCCCATCTGCCTGATTACACGTTACTGGATATTGCTTGCCTGACTATTCTATTGGTTAACCCTTACCTGCCTGATTACACGTTACTGGATATTGCTTGCCTGACTATTCTATTGGTTAACCCTTACCTGCCTGATTACATGTTGCTGGACATTGCCTGCCTGATAACTCTATTGGTTAACCCTTTCTACACGAAGTTTCTTCTCCTGACCCTGCTGTGTCATCTTCCAGTTTATTACTGTGAGTGTCGTGATTCTGTCCGTTCATTGCCGTGTCGCCGCGGCTCCCGGATCTTCTCTGAGTGAATGACGTCACGTTGCTTAGCAACGTGATGCTTCCTCCAACACACCCCTCTGATGACGTTGCCGCTCCTGCCTTTAAACCACGGTGGGAGATCTTACTCGGGGCCCATTTGTTTGTTCCCTTTGGAGTTTGTGAGTACCATATCAAATTCTGTTTTCTTGTGTACCGACTTCTGCCTGCCTGACCAAGCCTTATGCCTTAACCCTTTTGCTGATATTTGGATACCGACTTCTGCCTGCCTGACCAAGCCTTATGCCTTAACCCTTTTGCTGATATTTGGATACCGACTTCTGCCTGCCTGACCTTGCTTTTGCCTTAATCCTCAACCTTTTCTTTGATTCTTAAAACCTGCTTAAAGGGACATTTACTTTTACAATCTGCAAAAGAGAACTTTACCTTTCTGTTTGTTATAAACCTGCTTAAAGGGACATTTACTTTTACAAGCTGCAAAAGAGAACTTTGCCTTTCTGTTTGTTATAAACCTGCTTAAAGGGACATTTACTTTTACAAGCTGCAAAAGAGAACTTTGCCTTTCTGTTTGTTATAAACCTACTTAAAGGGACATTTACTTTTACAAGCTGCAAAAGAGAACTTTGCCTTTGTTTTACAAGCCTGCTAAAGAGGACCTTTTTTCAAAGCTGCAAATAAGAGCATTTCCTTTATATTCTTTGAACTGCTTAAAGGGACGTTTTTTCCTTTGTGGCTTTCCTGCATACTGGAACAATAATTATTTTTGTTATCTTTCTCATCTGTTTCCTGAGTGGGTCACGTCCTGGATATTTCTCAGTGTGCTAGCGTGTGCTTTCAATTCACGCTAGCAGTTGGGTTGCATCCCGGACTGATTCCAAAGCGGCTGACATTACAAACAGGCCATAAAAATGGACCCCACTGAATTATCCATGGCCGTGGCTCACCAGGGACAGCTATTGGGATCTCATGCCACTCACTTGCAGTCTCTGGACACTAAACTTGATCAAATAACTGCTCTATTACAAAATTTGGTTGCTACTGCACCTCCCAATCCTAATCCCAATCCTAATCCTATTGAGGCATTACCTCCTTTGATTCCTAACAATCAGTCTCAGGTACAACTAAGTCCCAGGATACCTCTTCCGGATAAATATGATGGGAATCCTGAAGAATGTAGAGGCTTTCTGAATCAATGCCGTCTTCATTTCCGGAATAGCCCTACTCTTTTTGCTACTCCCTCTTCTAGAATCACATTTCTTATTTCCTTAATGAAAGGAGAAGCCTTGGCTTGGGTATCACCTTTGCTAGAAAAGAATGATCCTATACTTTTGGATGTTGATACATTTCTATCTATGTTTTCAAATGTATTCGATAAACCTGGAAGGTCATCTGCTGCTGAAGCCACTCTCCTGGATTTACGTCAAGGTAATCAACCAGTTTCTCAATACGCTATTGAGTTCCGCACCCTTGCCTCTGAAACCACTTGGAATCAGGGAGCACTCAGAGCCGCTTTTCGTAAAGGACTTTCTGAGCGTCTCAAGGATGAATTGGTGTATCGTGAACTTCCAGAGTCCTTAGAAGCCTTAATAAATCTTTGTATCAGTCTCGATGCCAGGTTTCGTGAACGCCAACAAGAAAAGGATAGAACACAGAGGTCTTCAACTCGAACTCCTTTTCGTTTGGCTCCTCGTTTTTCTAATCCAGTCACTCCTGCCTCTCCTACTACTGATCAGGCTGAACCCATGGAAGTGGGAAGTATAAAATTAACTGAGACTGAACGCTTGAGAAGACGGACTCTTGGCTTATGCCTGTACTGTGGACTTAAAGGGCATCTATTAAGGGATTGTCCTACTAGGCCAGTAAAAGCCAGGGCTTAACTCTAGTCCAGGGAACTGAGTTAAGCCAAAACAGTTGCCATTCCCTATACAAGAAACTTTTTGTTCCAGTAACCCTTCAAATTGGACATAAGAAGATTCATACCCAAGCTCTAATCGATTCTGGTGCTGGAGGAGTGTTCATTGACTCTACATTCGTCTCTATTCACTCTATACCCTTACTAAAGAAAGAGTATTCAATTTCAGTCTCTACGGTCAGTGGAGATCCTTTGGGTTCTGGATATATTCAGTTTGCTACTCAACCCTTACTTCTCACCGTAGGAATACTTCATTCCGAGACAATTTGTTTTGATGTCATTCCCACTCCTCAATTTCCCATTATCTTGGGTTTACCCTGGCTCCAAATTCACAATCCTATTTTTTCTTGGACTTTCGGTGAACTCACTTCCTGGGGATCTACATGCCAGACTAAATGTCTTCAAAAGATTACCAAGTTACCACTCACTATTGTTCTCACAGTCGAAACTCCGGACTCCCTACCTATGCCTTATCATGACTTTGTGGATGTTTTCTCCAAAAAAGAAGCTGAACGTCTTCCTCCTCACCGCCCTTTTGATTGCCCCATTGATCTCCTTCCCGGGGCTACCTATCCTCGAGGCAAGACATATCCACTTTCTAAACCTGAAAACATGGCTTTGGAAGAATATATTAAAGACAATCTGGCTAGAGGATTTATTCGACCCTCCTCTTCCCCTGTAGGGGCTGGTTTCTTTTTTGTAGGAAAAAAGGATGGTGGATTAAGACCCTGTATTGATTACCGAGGATTAAATCAGATTACCATCAAGAACAGTTATCCTCTACCCCTTATTCCTGAACTTTTTACTTATCTTCAGGGAGCCACCATATTCACCAAACTCGATCTACGTGGTGCATACAATCTGATCCGTATACGCAAAGGAGATGAGTGGAAGACTGCCTTTAACACTCGATTTGGGCATTACGAATATTTGGTCATGCCCTTCGGGCTATGCAATGCTCCGGCGGTTTTCCAACATTTTGTAAACGAGATCTTTCGTGATTTTTTGAATATATTTGTCATTATATACCTTGACGACATCTTAATTTTTTCTCAGAACCACCAAGATCATGTGCACCACGTCAAGAAAGTACTTCAACGTTTAAGAGAATTCCATCTGTTTGCTAAACTGGAGAAATGTTCTTTCCATCAAAAATCCATACCCTTTCTGGGTTATGTAATATCGGCATCTGGATTTGAAATGGATCCTACTAAACTTTCTGCCATCTTGGATTGGCCTAGACCTGATTCTTTGAAGGCTTTACAACGTTTTCTGGGCTTCGCCAACTACTACAGGAAGTTCATCAAGGATTTTGCTACTATTACTTCTCCTCTTACTTCTCTCACTAGAAAAGGACAAGACTGTAAAAAATGGCCTCCTGAGGCTATAGAAGCTTTTGAGTCTCTCAAAGAAGCTTTTTCCTCAGCACCTATTCTCCGTCATCCAAATCCTGATTTTCAGTTTATCCTGGAAGTTGATGCTTCCTCTGTTGCTGCTGGAGCTGTTCTGTCTCAACGAATACCGGAGACTGGAAAGATTCATCCTGTTGCTTTCTTCTCTAAAAAATTCACTCCTTCTGAATTTAACTATGACGTAGGGAATAAAGAGTTGCTTGCCATCAAAATGGCATTGGATGAATGGAGGCATTGGCTGGAAGGTACTTCTTTGCCATTTACCATACTCACTGATCATAAGAACCTTCTTTATCTCCAAACAGCCAAACGATTGAATTCCAGGCAAGCACGCTGGTCATTATTCTTCTCCCGGTTTCACTATAATTTGTCTTACATACCTGGTTCAAAAAATATTAAAGCAGACGCCCTTTCCAGACAATTTCAAGATACCCCAGTTCCTGAGTCTGGTACCATTCTCCAACCTCATGAAGTCATAGCCCAGTTAACAACTTCCTGGTTACAAGATTTACAGTCTGCTCAAAGGAATCTTCCTTTGTCCTGTAAACCTCCCGATGGTTTACTCTTTGTTCCTGAACGCCTTCGTTCCAAGATTTTATTTTGGGCTCATGATAGTCCCCTTTCTGGACATCCTGGCATCAGTATTACCACTCGAAATCTCAAACAGCATGTCTGGTGGCCTACTCTCTCTCAAGATGTGAAAGATTACGTCTCAGTATGCACACAATGTGCAATGAACAAAACTCCACACCAACTTCCTTCAGGATTGCTCCAACCATTGCCCATACATCATCAGCCTTGGACTCATGTATCCATGGACTTCATTACCGACCTTCCCTTGTTAGCTGGAAACAATACTATTTGGGTGGTGGTCGACAGGTTCACTAAGACTGCCCATTTTGTACCCTTACCAGGATTACCATCTGCCAAAAGACTCTCTGAACTTTTTATTTCACATATTGTAAGAATCCATGGATTTCCTCTAGATATTGTTTCAGATAGAGGGGTACAGTTTGTTTCTCGATTTTGGAGGTCACTTTGTAAACATTTTGGAACTACTATATCTCTCTCTACTTCTCACCACCCACAATCTAATGGCCAGACTGAAAGGGTAAACCAGTGTCTTGAAACATATCTTAGACATTATGTGGATCATTATCACTCTAACTGGACTTCTTACCTTCCTTTGGCTGAATTGGCTCATAATGCCCAGTACAATTCCTCCCTTCAGACTTCTCCTTTTCATGCAGCTTACGGATATCAGCCCAGAACATTTCCTTTGCATACTTCTTCCACAGTGAATCCTGCTTCTGATCTTACAGCCCGAAGATTAACTCGACAATGGCGGAAAATACATCCTATTCTTTCTGTAGCTTCTAGACGTTACAAGTTCTTTTCTGACCTTCGACGGAAGAAGGCTCCCAAATATCGCCCTGGTGATAAAGTTTGGATTTCCTCTCGTTTTCTTCGCCTGAAGCAACCTTCTAACAAATTGGGACCACGATACGTGGGTCCTTTCCGAATACTGGGTCAGGTGTGTTCCACTGCTTATCGGGTGGCTTTACCCAAGTCTCTCAAAGTCCATCCGGTATTCCATGTTTCTCTTTTGAAACCAGTGATGACTAACAGGTATTCTAAGCCTTTTTCCAAACCTCCACCTCTATTTGTGCATGGACACCCTGAGTTTGAGATCAGCCATATTCTGGATTCCAAGCTGCGTGGCAAGAAATTGTATTATCTCATTCATTGGAAGGGTTATCCAGTCACGGAACGTTCTTGGGAACCGGCTCATCAAGTAAATGCTCCTACTTTGATCAAGGCCTTCCACAAGACTCATCCTGATAGGCCTGGTCCTGTCCCCTGGAGGGGTCCTTGAGGAGGGGGGTGCTGTCATGATTCTGTCCGTTCATTGCCGTGTCGCCGCGGCTCCCGGATCTTCTCTGAGTGAATGACGTCACGTTGCTTAGCAACGTGACGCTTCCTCCAACACACCCCTCTGATGACGTTGCCGCTCCTGCCTTTAAACCACGGCGGGAGATCTTACTCGGGGCCCGTTTGTTTGTTCCCTTTGGAGTTTGTGAGTACCATATCAAATTCTGTTTTCTTGTGTACCGACTTCTGCCTGCCTGACCAAGCCTTATGCCTTAACCCTTTTGCTGATATTTGGATACCGACTTCTGCCTGCCTGACCAAGCCTTATGCCTTAACCCTTTTGCTGATATTTGGATACCGACTTCTGCCTGCCTGACCAAGCCTTATGCCTTAACCCTTTTGCTGATATTTGGATACCGACTTCTGCCTGCCTGACCTTGCTTTTGCCTTAATCCTCAACCTTTTCTTTGATTCTTAAAACCTGCTTAAAGGGACATTTACTTTTACAATCTGCAAAAGAGAACTTTACCTTTCTGTTTGTTATAAACCTGCTTAAAGGGACATTTACTTTTACAAGCTGCAAAAGAGAACTTTGCCTTTCTGTTTGTTATAAACCTGCTTAAAGGGACATTTACTTTTACAAGCTGCAAAAGAGAACTTTGCCTTTCTGTTTGTTATAAACCTACTTAAAGGGACATTTACTTTTACAAGCTGCAAAAGAGAACTTTGCCTTTGTTTTACAAGCCTGCTAAAGAGGACCTTTTTTCAAAGCTGCAAATAAGAGCATTTCCTTTATATTCTTTGAACTGCTTAAAGGGATGTTTTTTCCTTTGTGGCTTTCCTGCATACTGGAACAATAATTATTTTTGTTATCTTTCTCATCTGTTTCCTGAGTGGGTCACGTCCTGGATATTTCTCAGTGTGCTAGCGTGTGCTTTCAATTCACGCTAGCAGTTGGGTTGCATCCCGGACTGATTCCAAAGCGGCTGACAGTGAGTATATTATACTACAGCTGTCGCAGGGTCAGTCCTGGTATATACTCACTGTGCTAGGGTGTTATTAACCTCATTCTAGCATTTGGGTCTAACTCTGGACTTTACCTATCCTGACATTACAAACAGGCCATATAATGGACCCTGGTGAGTTATCCAGAGCTGTGGCTCTACAGGGACAGCTTCTTGGAACCCACTCTGCACACCTGCAATCCCTGGATTCTAAATTGGATCAAATAACTGCTCTTTTGCATAACCTTTCTCCTCCTTCTCAAGCATCAGCAACACCTGTTGTTCCTGCGGCCAGCTCTAACCCTGCGTTTAATCCGCCACAACCTGCAGAACACTTTATTCCTAGAATTCCACTACCGGATAAATATGACGGCAATCCTGAAGACTGTCGAGGATTTCTTAATCAGTGCCGCCTTCACTTCAGAAATAATCCTCAGATGTTTGTTTCCTCTTCCTCCAAGATCACCTTTTTAATTTCTCTTATGAAGGGTAAAGCCCTGGCTTGGGTTTCTCCACTGTTGGAAAAGGATGATCCTTTGCTCCAGGATATTGACACTTTTGTATCTATATTTTCTTCTGTGTTTGATAAACCTGGTAGATCAGCGGCGGCTGAAGCAGGACTTTTAGATTTAAGACAAGGATCTCTTTCTGTAGCACAATACGCTATAGAATTCCGGACTTTAGCTGCTGAAACTATGTGGAATCATGGGGCACTGCGTGCAGCATTTCGTAGAGGTCTTTGTGATCGTTTGAAAGACGAATTGGTTTATAGGGATCTTCCCGATTCTCTAGAAGATCTTATCAACCTATGTATCAAGTTTGATGCTCGTTACTCTGAGCGTCTCCATGAACGTGACCGTAACAGAAGATCCTTTATCAGATCTTCCTTTCGTCCTATGCCTCAGTCTCCTAAACTGCCTACTCCAAATACTTCCATCTCTGAGTCAAGTGAACCCATGGAGGTTGGTGCTATTAAATTATCCGAAGCTGAACGTCTCAGAAGGCGTAATCTGGGACTATGTCTTTACTGCGGTATTAAAGGGCATATGTTAAAAGATTGTCCAACTCGTCCAGTAAAAGCCAGGGCTTAACTCCAGGAGGAGGGGCTGAGTTAAGCCAAAGTTCTTTTTCTTCCCTCAATCCCAAGCTGTTTGTTCCGCTTACTGTCCGCTTTGGCAACATCAAATTTCAGGCTCAAGCACTCATCGACTCTGGAGCTGCAGGAATGTTTATGGATTCAGAGTTTGTCAATGCTTTTCGTATTCCTTTGCTTTCCAAGAGCCAAATAATTAAAGTCACTACTGTCAGTGGTCAACCTTTAGGTTCTGGTTTCATTCGATATTCTACCATTCCTCTTCTCATGTCTGTAGGAGTACTTCATTCCGAAACCATTTGTTTTGACATCATCTCTTCCCCACAGTTTCCCCTCATTTTGGGACTTCCTTGGCTTCAACTACATGATCCAGTTTTTTCCTGGTCTAAAGGAGAGCTTGTTGCTTGGGGATCTTCTTGTTTCACACAGTGTCTACGGAATGCTCCCAAAACTTCCAGTACTGTTGTGGCAGTTTTGGACGTTCCTGATTCTTTGCCTGAACAATATCATTCTTTTTGTGATGTTTTTTCCAAAAAAGATGCTGAAGTATTACCTCCTCACCGGACCTTTTATTGTCCCATTGACTTATTACCAGGAGCACCTCTACCTAAAGGTAAAACTTACCCACTTTCTCGTCAAGAAAATGTTTCACTTGAGGAATATATCAAGGATAATTTGGCCCGAGGTTTTATCCGCCCTTCTTCTTCTCCAGTAGGGGCAGGTTTCTTCTTTGTGGAAAAGAAAGATGGAGGTCTTCGTCCTTGCATTGATTATCGAGCTCTTAATCAAATTACAATCAAGAATTGTTATCCACTCCCTCTCACTCCCGAATTATTTGATCGTCTCCAGGGTGCTTCCATCTTTACCAAATTAGATCTTCGTGGGGCATATAATTTGGTCAGAATTCGTAAAGGGGATGAGTAGAAAACTGCCTTCAACACTAGGTTTGGACACTACGAATATTTAGTTATGCCTTTTGGGTTATGCAATGCCCCTGCAGTTTTCCAACATTTCGTTAATGAAATATTCAGAGACTATCTTAATCAATTCGTTATTATCTATCTTGATGATATTCTGATTTATTCCTGGACTGTACAGGATCACATTCATCATGTTACATTAGTACTCCAGAGATTACGTGAAAATTTTCTCTTTGCCAAGCTTGAAAAGTGTTCTTTTCATCAAGAATCTATTCCTTTCTTGGGTTACATTATTTCTCCGTCTGGATTCAAGATGGATTCTGACAAACTGTCGGCTATCCTAGACTGGCCTAGACCTACTTCCTTAAAATCTCTTCAAAGGTTCCTGGGGTTTGCCAATTACTATCGTAAGTTCATAAAGGACTTTGCTAACATCTTGGCACCCCTTACTGCTCTTACTAAAAAGGGTCAGGATTGCAAGCATTGGTCTGATCTAGCTTTACAGGCATTTGAATCTCTAAAGTCTGCATTTACTTCGGCTCCCTATCTTTGCCATCCTGTTCCGACTCTTCAATTGATTCTTGAAGTGGATGCTTCTCTGATTGCTGCTGGGGCAGTACTATCTCAGCGAAATCCTGTTTCTAGCAAGATTCTTCCCGTGGGATTTTTCTCCAAGAAGTTCAATACTTCCGAACTGAATTATGACGTTGGAAACAAAGAACTGTTAGCTATTAAAATGGCTTTGGAAGAATGGAGACATCTGCTTGAAGGCACTGTTCAACCGTTTCTTATACTCACAGACCATAAAAATCTTCTGTATCTTCATACTGCCAAACGCCTCAACTCACGTCAAGCCCGATGGGCTCTGTTCTTCTCCAGATTTAATTTTGTCCTATCTTATATTCCTGGCTCTAAGAATACGAAAGCAGACGCTTTATCTAGACAATTTCTGGCTTCTGATTCTACATTTCTGGATTCTGAACCCATTCTTCGCCCTGCTAAAGTTCTGGCTCAGTTATCTACGTTTCCTTTACAAGCGTTACAGTCCGCTCAAGCTTCTGTTCCTTCATCGTATAACATATCTCCTGGGATCTTCTTTGTACCTACTGAATTCCGCCTAAAACTTCTTCGTTGGGCTCATGATAATGTTCTGTCTGGACATCCAGGAGTACGTAATACTTTGTGGAGACTCAAACAACATGTCTGGTTGCCTTCCATGGGCAAAGATGTCAAGGATTATGTTGCAGCTTGTACTTCCTGTACCTCAAATAAACAATCTTCATCATTACATCTTGGGCTCTTACAACCTCTGCCTGTTCCGTACTATCCCTGGTCTCATGTTTCCATGGACTTTATTACAGATCTTCCTAATTCTGCCGGAAACAAGACCATATGGGTTGTGGTAGACAGGTTTTCCAAAGCAGCTCATTTTGTTCCTTTAACTGGATTACCATCGGCCCAGAAACTCGCTGAATTGTTTATTCTCCATATCACCAGATTACATGGTTTTCCTTTGGACATCGTTTCTGATCGAGGAGTTCAATTTGTCTCAAGATTTTGGAAATCTCTGTGCAAACAGTTTGGAGTTACCATATGTCTTTCTACTGCGCATCATCCTCAGTCCAACGGTCAAACTGAGCGGGTAAATCAATCTCTTGAGTCCTATCTCAGGCACTATGTTAATCATCAGCACTCCAATTGGTCGCAACTTCTTCCTTTAGCAGAACTTGCTTACAATTCCCGCTTCAACTCTTCTTTACAGACTTCTCCTTTCAAGGCAGCCTATGGATTCGAACCTAGAACTTTTCCTATGTCTTTGGGAGGTTCTGGAGTTCCTGAAGCAGATCGTACAGTGAGAAGTCTCTGTAAACACTGGAAGAAGATTCGGGAAATCCTTCTTCTCTCTACTCAAAAGTATAAACGATTTGCTGATCGCAGACCCCGGAAGGCGCCCTCTTTTCGGACTGGAGACAAGGTTTGGATTTCCACCAGATTCATCCGACTCAAACAACCCTGTGCTAAATTGGGTCCCAAATACATCGGACCATTCAGGATTGTTTCCAAGGTATGTTCTACTGCCTACAGGGTGGCTTTACCAGACAACTTGAAGATTCACCCTGTCTTTCACGTATCTCTTCTTAAACCAGCAGTCTCTAACCGGTTTTCCACCAAATGTAGAGTTCCCTCTCCGTTCCTTGTGGATGGTACTTCGGAATTTGAGATCAGTCACATTCTTGATTCCAGATTAAGGGGTAACCGTCTGTACTATTTGGTCCATTGGAAGGAATATCCCATCACTGAACGTTCTTGGGAACCTGCTTCTCATGTCCGTGCCTCTGCTTTGATCAAAAAGTTCCACGCCCAGAATCCTTCAAAGCCTGTTCGTGTTCCCCGGAGGGGTCCTTGAGGTGGGGGCACTGTCGCGATCGCTCAGCTGCTGATCGCGACAGTGCGGTAGCGCTGTAGCGCTTTCATCGGTTGCTTAGCAACCCTGTTCCTGTCGGCCTTCCGATGACGTCAGGAGGCCTTCTTATTCCCGGCGTCTCCTCTCATCGGTGCCTGTTTGTTTTTACTCGTGGGCTATGTGAGTACAAATCTATTCTTGTGATATATTCTGAATCTGTGCCTGCTTATTCTGAACCCTAAACCCCTACCTGCCTGATATCGTTGCTGGACACTGCTTACCTGACTACTCTATTGGTTAACCCCTACCTGCCTGATAACACGTTGCTGGACACTGTTTACCTAACTACTCTATTGGTTAACCCCTACCTGCCTGATAATACGTTGCTGGACACTGCTTACCTGACTACTCTATTGGTTAACCCTTACCTGCCTGATTACACGTTGCTGGACATTGCTTACCTGACTACTCTATTGGTTAACCCATACCTGCCTGATAATACGTTGCTGGACATTGCTTACCTGACTACTCTATTGGTTAACCCCTATCTGCTTGATTACACATTGCTGGACTTTGATTGCTTGATTACTCTACTGGTTAACCCCTATCTGCCTGATTACACGTTACTGGATATTGCTTGCCTGACTATTCTATTGGTTAACCCTTACCTGCCTGATTACACGTTACTGTATATTGCTTGCCTGACTATTCTATTGGTTAACCCTTACCTGCCTGATTACACGTTGCTGGACATTGCCTGCCTGATTACTCTATTGGTTAACCCTTTCTACACGAAGTTTCTTCTCCTGACCCTGCTGTGTCATCTTCCAGTCTATTACTGTGAGTATATTATACTACAGCTGTCGCAGGGTCAGGTCCTGGTATATACTCACTGTGCTAGGGTGTTATTAACCTCATTCTAGCATTTGGGTCTAACTCTGGACTTTACCTATCCTGACAGTATCACTACAGTGTATATATCAGTAATGCGCATGCACAGTATCACTACAGTGTATATATCAGTAATGAGCATGTACAGTTTCACTGCTGTGTATATATCAGTAATGAGCATGTACAGTATCACTGCAGTGTATATATATATATATATATATATATATATATATATATATATATACATATATATATCAGTAATGAGCAGGTACAGTATCACTGCAGTGTATATACCAGTAATGTGCATGCAAAGTATCACTGCTGTGCATATATCAGTAATGAGCATGTACAGTATCACTGCTGTGTATATATCAGTAATGCAGATTTGCAATATTACTGCTGTGTATATATCAGTAATGTGCATGCACAGTATCACTACAATGCATATATCAGTAATGCGCATGCACAGTATCACTGCAGTGTATATATCAGTAATGAGCATGTACAGTATCACTGCTGTGTATATATCAGTAATGTGCATGTGCAGTATTACTGCTGGGTATATATCAGTAATGAGCATGTACAGTATCACTGCAGTGTATATATCAGTAATGCGCATGCACAGTATCACTGCAGTGTATAAATCAGTAATGTGCATGCACAGAATCACTGCAGTGTATATATCAGTAATGCGTATGCACAGTATCACTACAGTGTATATATCAGTAATGAGCATGTACAGTATCACCGCTGTGTATATATCAGTATTGAGTATGTACAGTATCACTGCAGTGTATATATCAGTAATTTGCATGCACAGTATCACTACAGTGTATATATCAGTAATGAGCATGTGCAGTATCACTGCTGTGTATATATCAGTAATGAGCATGTGCAGTATTACTGCTGTGTATATATCAGTAATGCGCATGCACAGTATCACTACAGTGTATATATCAGTAATGAGCATGTACAGTATCACTGCAGTGTATATATCAGTAATGTGCATGCACAGTATCACTACAGTGTATATATCAGTAACGAGCATGTACAGTATCACTGCTGTGTATATATCAGTAATGAGCATGTGCAGTATCACTGCAGTGTATATATCAGTAATGTGCATGCACAGTATCACTACAGTGTATATATCAGTAATGAGCATGTACAGTATCAATGCTGTGTATATATCAGTAATGTGCATGTACAGTATCACTGCTGTGTATATATCAGTAATGAGCATGTAAAGTATCACTGCTGTGTATATATCAGTAATGTGCATGTACAGTATCACTGCTGTGTATATATCAGTAATGTGCATGTACAGTATCACTGCTGTGTATATATCAGTAATGTGCATGTACAGTATCACTGCTGTGTGTATATCAGTAATGAGCATGTAAAGTATCACTGCTGTGTATATATCAGTAATGTGCATGTACAGTATCACTGCTGTGTATATATCAGTAATGAGCATGTGCAGTATTACTGCTGTGTATATATCAGTAATGTGCATGCACAGTATCACTACAGTGTATATATCAGTAATGTGCATGCACAGTATCACTGTAGTGTATATATCAGTAATGAGCAGGTACAGTATCACTGCTGTGTATATATCAGTAATGTGCATGTGCAGTATCACTGCTGTGTATATATCAGTAATCAGCATGTAGAGTATCACTGCTGTGTATATATCAGTAATGCAGATGTGCAGTATTTCTGTTAAGTATATATCAGCAATGCACATGCGCAGTATCACTGCTGTGTATATATCAGTAATGCGCATGTGCAGTATCACTGCTGTGTATATATCAGCAATGCGCATATGTAGTATTACTGCTGTGTATATATCAGTATTGCGCATGTGCAGTATCACTGCTGTGTACATATCAGTAATGAGCATGTACAGTATCACTGCTGTGTATATATCAGTAATATGCATGTGCAGTATGACTGCTGTGTATATATCAGTAATGCGCAGCACATAGACAGTATAACTGCTGTGTAAATATCAGTAATGTGCATGTGCAGTATTACTGCTGTGTATATATCTGTAATGCGCATGCACACTATCACTGCTGTGTATATATCTGTAATGTGCATGCAAAATATCACTGCTGTGTATATATCTGTAATGCGCATGCACACTATCACTGCTGTGTATATATCTGTAATGTGCATGCACAATATCACTGCTGTGTACATATCAGTAATGCGCATGTGCATTATCACTGCTGTTTTTATATCAGTAATGCGCATGTGCAGTATCACTACTGTGTATATATCAGTAATGCGCATAAACAGTATCACTGCTGTGTATATATCAGTAATGCAGATTTGCAATATTACTGCTGTGTATATATCAGTAATGTGCATGCACAGTATCACTACAATGCATATATCAGTAATGCGCATGCACAGTATCACTACAATGCATATATCAGTAATGTGCATGTACAGTATCACTGCTGTGTATATATCAGTAATGTGCATGTGAAGTATCACTGCTGTGTATATATCAGTAATGTGCATGCGCAGTATCGCTGCTGTGTATATATCAGTAATGTGCATGCACAATATCACTGCTGTGTATATATCTGTAATGCGCATGCACAATATCACTGCTGTGTATATATCAGTAATGAACATGTACAGTATCACTGTTGTTTATATATCAGTAATGTGCATGTGCAATATCACTGCTGTGTACATATCAGTAATGCGCATGTGCATTATCACTGCTGTTTTTATATCAGTAATGCGCATGTGCAGTATCACTACTGTGTATATATCAGTAATGCGCATAAACAGTATCACTGCTGTGTATATATCAGTAATGTGCATGTACAGTATTACTGCTGTGTATATACCAGTAATGTGCATGCAAAGTATCACTGCTGTGTATATATCAGTAATGAGCATGTACAGTATCACTGCTGTGTATATATCAGTAATGCAGATTTGCAATATTACTGCTGTGTATATATCAGTAATGTGCATGCACAGTATCACTACAATGCATATATCAGTAATGCGCATGTACAGTATCACTGCAGTGTATATATCAGTAATGCGTATGCACAGTATCACTACAGTGTATATATCAGTAATGAGCATGTACAGTATCACCGCTGTGTATATATCAGTATTGAGTATGTACAGTATCACTGCAGTGTATATATCAGTAATTTGCATGCACAGTATCACTACAGTGTATATATCAGTAATGAGCATGTGCAGTATCACTGCTGTGTATATATCAGTAATGAGCATGTGCAGTATTACTGCTGTGTATATATCAGTAATGTGCATGCACAGTATCACTACAGTGTATATATCAGTAATGTGCATGCACAGTATCACTACAGTGTATATATCAGTAACGAGCATGTACAGTATCACTGCTGTGTATATATCAGTAATGAGCATGTGCAGTATCACTGCAGTGTATATATCAGTAATGTGCATGCACAGTATCACTACAGTGTATATATCAGTAATGAGCATGTACAGTATCAATGCTGTGTATATATCAGTAATGAGCATGTGCAGTATTACTGCTGTGTATATATCAGTAATGTGCATGCACAGTATCACTACAGTGTATATATCAGTAATGTGCATGCACAGTATCACTGTAGTGTATATATCAGTAATGAGCAGGTACAGTATCAGTGCTGTGTATATATCAGTAATGTGCATGCACAGTATCACTGCTGTGTATATATCAGTAACGCAGATGTGCAGTATCACTGCTGTGTATATATCAGTAACGCAGATGTGCAGTATCACTGCTGTGTATATATCAGTAATGTGCATGTACAGTATCACTGCTGTGTATATATCAGTAATGTGCATGTACAGTATCACTGCTGTGTATATATCAGTAATGTGCATGTACAGTATCACTGCTGTGTATATATCAGTAATGTGCATGTACAGTATCACTGCTGTGTATATATCAGTAATGTGCATGTACAGTATCACTGCTGTGTATATATCAGTAATGAGCATGTTCAGTATCACTGCTGTGTATATATCAGTAACGCAGATGTGCAGTATCACTGCTGTGTATATATCAGTGACGCAGATGCGCAGTATCACTGCTGTGTATATATCAGTAACGCAGATGTGCAGTATTACTGCTGTGTATATATCAGTAACGCAGATGTGCAGTATCATTGCTGTGTATATATCAGTGACGCAGATGTGCAGTATCACTGCTGTGTATATATCAGTAACGCAGATGTGCAGTATCACTGCTGTGTACATATCAGTAACGCAGATGTGCAGTATCACTGCTGTGTATATATCAGTAATGAGCATGTTCAGTATCACTGCTGTGTATATATCAGTAACGCAGATGTGCAGTATCACTGCTGTGTATATATCAGTAACGCAGATGTGCAGTATTACTGCTGTGTATATATCAGTAATGCGCATGTACAGTATCACTGCTGTGTATATATCAGTAACGCAGATGTGCAGTATTACTGCTGTGTATATATCAGTAATGAGCATGCACAGTATCACTGCTGTGTATATATCAGTAATGTGCATGTACAGTATCACTGCTGTGTATATATCAGTAACGCAGATGTGCAGTATTATTGCTGTGTATATATCAGTAACGCAGATGTGCAGTATTACTGCTGTGTATATATGAGTAATGCGCATGCACAGTATCACTGCTGTGTGTATATCAGTAATGCGCATGCACAGTATCACTGCTGTGTATATATCAGTAACGCAGATGTGCAGTATTACTGCTGTGTATATATCAGTAACGCAGATGTGCAGTATTACTGCTGTGTATATATCAGTAACGCAGATGTGCAGTATTACTGCTGTGTATATATCAGTAACGCAGATGTGCAGTATTACTGCTGTGTATATATAAGTAACGCAGATGTGCAGTATTACTGCTGTGTATATATCAGTAACGCAGATGTGCAGTATTACTGCTGCGTATATATCAGTAACGCAGATGTGCAGTATTACTGCTGTGTGTATATCAGTAACGCAGATGTGCAGTATTACTGCTGTGTATATATCAGTAACGCAGATGTACAGTATCACTGCTGTGTATATATCAGTAATGTGCATGTACAGTATCACTGCTGTGTATATATCAGTAATGTGCATGTACAGTATCACTGCTGTGTATATATCAGTAATGTGCATGTACAGTATCACTGCTGTGTATATATCAGTAATGTGCATGTACAGTATCACTGCTGTGTATATATCAGTAATGTGCATAGACAGTATCACTGCTGTGTATATATCAGTAATGTGCATGTACAGTATCACTGCTGTGTACATATCAGTAATGCGCATGTGCATTATCACTGCTGTTTTTATATCAGTAATGCGCATGTGCAGTATCACTACTGTGTATATATCAGTAATGCGCATAAACAGTATCACTGCTGTGTATATATCAGTAATGTGCATGTACAGTATTACTGCTGTGTATATACCAGTAATGTGCATGCAAAGTATCACTGCTGTGTATATATCAGTAATGAGCATGTACAGTATCACTGCTGTGTATATATCAGTAATGCAGATTTGCAATATTACTGCTGTGTATATATCAGTAATGTGCATGCACAGTATCACTACAATGCATATATCAGTAATGCGCATGTACAGTATCACTGCAGTGTATATATCAGTAATGCGTATGCACAGTATCACTACAGTGTATATATCAGTAATGAGCATGTACAGTATCACCGCTGTGTATATATCAGTATTGAGTATGTACAGTATCACTGCAGTGTATATATCAGTAATTTGCATGCACAGTATCACTACAGTGTATATATCAGTAATGAGCATGTGCAGTATCACTGCTGTGTATATATCAGTAATGAGCATGTGCAGTATTACTGCTGTGTATATATCAGTAATGTGCATGCACAGTATCACTACAGTGTATATATCAGTAATGTGCATGCACAGTATCACTACAGTGTATATATCAGTAACGAGCATGTACAGTATCACTGCTGTGTATATATCAGTAATGAGCATGTGCAGTATCACTGCAGTGTATATATCAGTAATGTGCATGCACAGTATCACTACAGTGTATATATCAGTAATGAGCATGTACAGTATCAATGCTGTGTATATATCAGTAATGAGCATGTGCAGTATTACTGCTGTGTATATATCAGTAATGTGCATGCACAGTATCACTACAGTGTATATATCAGTAATGTGCATGCACAGTATCACTGTAGTGTATATATCAGTAATGAGCAGGTACAGTATCAGTGCTGTGTATATATCAGTAATGTGCATGCACAGTATCACTGCTGTGTATATATCAGTAACGCAGATGTGCAGTATCACTGCTGTGTATATATCAGTAACGCAGATGTGCAGTATCACTGCTGTGTATATATCAGTAATGTGCATGTGCAGTATCACTGCTGTGTATATATCAGTAATGTGCATGTACAGTATCACTGAAGTGTATATATCAGTAATGTGCATGTACAGTATCACTGAAGTGTATATATCAGTAATGTGCATGTACAGTATCACTGCTGTGTATATATCAGTAATGTGCATGTACAGTATAACTGCTGTGTATATATCAGTAATGTGCATGTACAGTATCACTGCTGTGTATATATCAGTAATGTGCATGTACAGTATCACTGCTGTGTATATATCAGTAATGCGCATGCACAGTATCACTGCTGTGTATATATCAGTAATGTGCATGTACAGTATCACTGCTGTGTATATATCAGTAATGTGCATGTACAGTATCACTGCTGTGTATATATCAGTAATGTGCATGTACAGTATCACTGCTGTGTATATATCAGTAATGTGCATGTACAGTATCACTGCTGTGTATATATCAGTAATGTGCATGTACAGTATCACTGCTGTGTATATATCAGTAATGAGCATGTTCAGTATCACTGCTGTGTATATATCAGTAACGCAGATGTGCAGTATCACTGCTGTGTATATATCAGTGACGCAGATGCGCAGTATCACTGCTGTGTATATATCAGTAACGCAGATGTGCAGTATTACTGCTGTGTATATATCAGTAACGCAGATGTGCAGTATCATTGCTGTGTATATATCAGTGACGCAGATGTGCAGTATCACTGCTGTGTATATATCAGTAACGCAGATGTGCAGTATCACTGCTGTGTACATATCAGTAACGCAGATGTGCAGTATCACTGCTGTGTATATATCAGTAATGAGCATGTTCAGTATCACTGCTGTGTATATATCAGTAACGCAGATGTGCAGTATCACTGCTGTGTATATATCAGTAACGCAGATGTGCAGTATTACTGCTGTGTATATATCAGTAATGCGCATGTACAGTATCACTGCTGTGTATATATCAGTAACGCAGATGTGCAGTATTACTGCTGTGTATATATCAGTAATGAGCATGCACAGTATCACTGCTGTGTATATATCAGTAATGTGCATGTACAGTATCACTGCTGTGTATATATCAGTAACGCAGATGTGCAGTATTATTGCTGTGTATATATCAGTAACGCAGATGTGCAGTATTACTGCTGTGTATATATGAGTAATGCGCATGCACAGTATCACTGCTGTGTGTATATCAGTAATGCGCATGCACAGTATCACTGCTGTGTATATATCAGTAACGCAGATGTGCAGTATTACTGCTGTGTATATATCAGTAACGCAGATGTGCAGTATTACTGCTGTGTATATATCAGTAACGCAGATGTGCAGTATTACTGCTGTGTATATATCAGTAACGCAGATGTGCAGTATTACTGCTGTGTATATATAAGTAACGCAGATGTGCAGTATTACTGCTGTGTATATATCAGTAACGCAGATGTGCAGTATTACTGCTGCGTATATATCAGTAACGCAGATGTGCAGTATTACTGCTGTGTGTATATCAGTAACGCAGATGTGCAGTATTACTGCTGTGTATATATCAGTAACGCAGATGTACAGTATCACTGCTGTGTATATATCAGTAATGTGCATGTACAGTATCACTGCTGTGTATATATCAGTAATGTGCATGTACAGTATCACTGCTGTGTATATATCAGTAATGTGCATGTACAGTATCACTGCTGTGTATATATCAGTAATGTGCATGTACAGTATCACTGCTGTGTATATATCAGTAATGTGCATAGACAGTATCACTGCTGTGTATATATCAGTAATGTGCATGTACAGTATCACTGCTGTGTATATATCAGTAATGCGCATGTACAGTATCACTGCTGTGTATATATCAGTAATGTGCATGTACAGTATCACTGCTGTGTGTATATCAGTAATGTGCATATACAGTATCACTGCTGTGTATATATCAGTAATGTGCATGTACAGTATCACTGCTGTGTGTATATCAGTAATGTGCATGTACAGTATCACTGCTGTGTATATATCAGTAATGTGCATGTACAGTATCACTGCTGTGTATATATCAGTAATGTGCATGTACAGTATCACTGCTGTGTATATATCAGTAATGTGCATGTACAGTATCACTGCTGTGTATATATCAGTAATGTGCATGTACAGTATCACTGCTGTGTATATATCAGTAATGTGCATGTACAGTATCACTGCTGTGTATATATCAGTAATGTGCATGTACAGTATTACTGCTGTGTATATATCAGTAATGAGCATGTACAGTATCACTGCTGTGTATATATCAGTAATGTGCGTGTACAGTATCACTGCTGTGTATATATCAGTAATGTGCATGTATAGTATCACTGCTGTGTATATATCAGTAATGTGCATGCACAGTATCACTGCAGTGTATATATCAGTAATGTGCATGTACAGTATCACTGCTGTGTATATATCAGTAATGTGCATGCACAGTATCACTGCTGTGTATATATCAGTAATGCGCATGTACAGTATCACTGCTGTGTGTATATCAGTAATGTGCATGTACAGTATCACTGCTGTGTATATATCAGTAATGTGCATGTACAGTATCACTGCAGTGTATATATCAGTAATGTGCATGTACAGTATCACTGCTGTGTATATATCAGTAATGTGCATGTACAGTATCACTGCTGTGTATATATCAGTAATGTGCATGTACAGTATCACTGCTGTGTATATATCAGTAACGCAGATGTGCAGTATTACTGCTGTGTATATATCAGTAATGTGCATGTGCAGTATTACTGCTGTGTATATATCAGTAATGTGCATGTACAGTATCACTGCTGTGTGTATATCAGTAATGTGCATGTACAGTATCACTGCTGTGTATATATCAGTAATGAGCATGTACAGTATCACTGCTGTGTATATATCAGTAATGAGCATGTACAGTATCACTGCTGTGTATATATCAGTAATGTGCATGTACAGTATCACTGCTGTGTGTATATCAGTAACTCAGATGTGTAGTATCACTGCTGTGTATATATCAGTAATGCGCATGTACAGTATCACTGCTGTGTATATATCAGTAATGTGCATGTACAGTATCACTGCTGTGTATATATCAGTAATGTGCATGTACTGTATCACTGCTGTGTATATATCAGTAATGTGCATGTACAGTATCACTGCTGTGTATATATCAGTAATGTGCATGTACTGTATCACTGCTGTGTATATATCAGTAATGTGCATGTACAGTATCACTGCTCTGTATATATCAGTAACTCAGATGTGTAGTATCACTGCTGTGTATATATCAGTAATGCGCATGTACAGTATCACTGCTGTGTATATATCAGTAATGTGCATGTACAGTATCACTGCTGTGTATATATCAGTAATGTGCATGTACAGTATCACTGCTGTGTATTTTTCAGTAATGTGCATGTACAGTATCACTGCTGTGTATATATCAGTAATGAGCATGTACAGTATCACTGCTGTGTATATATCAGTAATGTGCATGTACAGTATCACTGCTGTGTATATATCAGTAATGCGCATGTACAGTATCACTGCTGTGTATATATCAGTAATGTGCATGTACAGTATCACTGCTGTGTATATATCAGTAATGCGCATGTACAGTATCACTGCTGTGTATATATCAGTAATGTGCATGTACAGTATCACTGCTGTGTATATATCAGTAATGTGCATGTACAGTATCACTGCTGTGTATATATCAGTAAAGTGCATGTACAGTATCACTGCTGTGTATATATCAGTAATGTGCATGTACAGTATCACTGCTGTGTATATATAAGTAATGTGCATAGACAGTATCACTGCTGTGTATATATCAGTAATGTGCATGTACAGTATCACTGCTGTGTATATATCAGTAATGTGCATGTACAGTATCACTGCTGTGTATATATCAGTAATGTGCATGTACAGTATCACTGCTGTGTATATATCAGTAATGTGCATGTACAGTATCACTGCTGTGTATATATCAGTAATGTGCATGTACAGTATCACTGCTATGTATATATCAGTAATGTGCATGTACAGTATCACTGCTGTGTATATATCAGTAATGCGCATGTACAGTATCACTGCTGTGTATATATCAGTAATGTGCATGTACAGTATCACTGCTGTGTATATATCAGTAATGTGCATGTACAGTATCACTGCTGTGTATATATCAGTAATGCACATGTACAGTATCACTGCTGTGTATATATCAGTAATGTGCATGTACAGTATCACTGCTGTGTATATATCAGTAATGTGCATGTACTGTATCACTGCTGTGTATATATCAGTAATGTGCATGTACAGTATCACTGCTGTGTATATATCAGTAATGTGCATGTACAGTATCACTGCTGTGTATATATCAGTAATGTGCATGTACTGTATCACTGCTGTGTATATATCAGTAATGTGCATGTACAGTATCACTGCTGTGTATATATCAGTAATGTGCATGTACTGTATCACTGCTGTGTATATATCAGTAATGTGCATGTACAGTATCACTGCTGTGTGTATATCAGTAATGCGCATGCACAGTATCACTGCTGTGTGTATATCAGTAATGAGCATGTGCAGTATCACTGCTGTGTATATATCAGTAATGCGCATGCACAGTATCACTGCTGTGTGTATATCAGTAATGAGTATGCGCAGTATCACTGCTGTGTATATATCAGTAATGTGCATGTACAGTATCACTGCTGTGTATATATCAGTAATGTGCATGTACAGTATCACTGCTGTGTATATATCAGTAATGTGCATGTGCAGTATCACTGCTGTGTATATATCAGTAATGTGCATGTGCAGTATCACTGCTGTGTATATATCAGTAATGTGCATGTACAGTATCACTGCTGTGTATATATCAGTAATGGAGCATGCGCAGTATCACTGCTGTGTATATATCAGTAATGAGCATGCGCAGTATCACTGCTGTGTATATATCAGTAATGAGCATGCGCAGTATCACTGCTGTGTATATATCAGTAATGAGCATGCGCAGTATCACTGCTGTGTATATATCAGTAATGAGCATGCGCAGTATCACTGCTGTGTATATATCAGTAATGAGCATGCGCAGTATCACTGCAGTGTATATATCAGTAATGTGCATGTACAGTATCACTGCTGTGTATATATCAGTAATGAGCATGCTCAGTATCACTGCTGTGTATATATCAGTAATGCGCATGCACAGTATCACTGCTGTGTATATATCAGTAACGCAGATGAGCAGTATCACTGCTGTGTATATATCAGTAATGTGCATGTACAGTATCACTGCTGTGTATATATCAGTAATGCGCATGTACAGTATCACTGCTGTGCATATATCAGTAATGCGCATGTACAGTATCACTGCTGTGTATATATCAGTAATGTGCATGTACAGTATCACTGCTGTGTATATATCAGTAATGAGCATGTACAGTATCACTGCTGTGTATATATCAGTAATGTGCATGTACAGTATCACTGCTGTGTATATATCAGTAATGAGCATGTACAGTATCACTGCTGTGTATATATCAGTAATGCGCATGTACAGTATCACTGCGGTGTATATATCAGTAATGAGCATGCGCAGTATCACTGCTGTGTATATATCAGTAATGCGCATGTACAGTATCACTGCTGTGTATATATCAGTAATGCGCATGTACAGTATCACTGCTGTGTATATATCAGTAATGAGCATGTACAGTATCACTGCTGTGTATATATCAGTAATGAGCATGTACAGTATCACTGCTGTGTATATATCAGTAATGCGCATGTACAGTATCACTGCTGTGTATATATCAGTAATGCGCATGTGCAGTATCACTGCTGTGTATATATCAGTAATGCACATGTACAGTATCACTGCTGTGTATATATCAGTAATGAGCATGCACAATATCACTGCTGTGTATTTTTCAGTTATGCGCATGTACAGTATCACTGCTGTGTATATATCAGTAATGTGCATGTGCAGTATCACTGCTGTGTATTTTTCAGTAATGCGCATGTACAGTATCACTGCTGTGTATATATCAGTAATGCACATGTACAGTATTACTGCTGTGTGTATATATCAGTAATGAGCATGCGCAATATCACTGCTGTGTATTTTTCAGTAATGCGCATGTACAGTATCACTGCTGTGTATATATCAGTAATGCAGATGTGCAGTATTACTGATGTGTATATATCAGTAATGCACATGTACAGTATTACTGCTGTGTGTGTATATATCAGTAATGAGCATGCGCAATATCACTGCTGTGTATTTTTCAGTAATGCAGATGTGCAGTATCACTGCTGTGTATATATCAGTAATGCAGATGTGCAGTATCACTGCTGTGTATATATCAGTAATGCGCATGTACAGTATCACTGCTGTGTATATATCAGTAATGAGCATGCACAGTATCACTGCTGTGTATATATCAGTAATGCGCATGTACAGTATCACTGCTGTGTGTATATCAGTAATGTGCATGTACAGTATCACTGCTGTGTATATATCAGTAATGTGCATGTACAGTATCACTGCTGTGTATATATCAGTAATGTGCATGCACAGTATCACTGCTGTGTATATATCAGTAATGTGCATGTACAGTATCACTGCTGTGTATATATCAGTAATGTGCATGTACAGTATCACTGCTGTGTATATATCAGTAATGTGCATGCACAGTATCACTACAGTGTATATATCAGTAATGAGCATGTACAATATCACTGCAGTGTATATATCAGTAATGTGCATGTACAGTATCACTGCTGTGTATATATCAGTAATGTGCATGTACAGTATCACTGCTGTGTATATATCAGTAATGTGCATGTGCAGTATCACTGCTGTGTATATATCAGTAATGTGCTTGTACAGTATCACTGCTGTGTATATATCAGTAATGAGCATGCACAGTATCACTGCTGTGTATATATCAGTAATGTGCATGTACAGTATCACTGCTGTGTATATATCAGTAATGTGCATGTACAGTATCACTGCTGTGTATATATCAGTAATGTGCATGTACAGTATCACTGCTGTGTATATATCAGTAACGCAGATGTGCAGTATTACTGCTGTGTATATATCAGTAATGTGCATGTGCAGTATTACTGCTGTGTATATATCAGTAATGCGCATGTACAGTATCACTGCTGTGTATATATCAGTAATGTGCATGTACAGTATCACTGCTGTGTATATATCAGTAATGTGCATGTGCAGTATTACTGCTGTGTATATATCAGTAATGTGCATGTACAGTATCACTGCTGTGTATATATCAGTAATGTGCATGTACAGTATCACTGCTGTGTATATATCAGTAATGTGCATGTACAGTATCACTGCTGTGTATTTTTCAGTAATGCGCATGTACAGTATCACTGCTGTGTATATATCAGTAATGTGCATGTACAGTATCACTGCTGTGTATTTTTCAGTAATGCGCATGTACAGTATCACTGCTGTGTATATATCAGTAATGTTCATGTACAATATCACTGCTGTGTATATATCAGTAATGAGCATGTACAGTATCACTGCTGTGTATATATCAGTAATGTGCATGTACAGTATCACTGCTGTGTATATATCAGTAATGAGCATGTACAGTATCACTGCTGTGTATATATCAGTAATGCGCATGTACAGTATCACTGCGGTGTATATATCAGTAATGAGCATGTGCAGTATCACTGCTGTGTATATATCAGTAATGTGCATGTGCAGTATCACTGCTGTGTATATATCAGTAATGTGCATGTACAGTATCACTGCTGTGTATATATCAGTAATGGAGCATGCGCAGTATCACTGCTGTGTATATATCAGTAATGAGCATGCGCAGTATCACTGCTGTGTATATATCAGTAATGAGCATGCGCAGTATCACTGCTGTGTATATATCAGTAATGAGCATGCGCAGTATCACTGCTGTGTATATATCAGTAATGAGCATGCGCAGTATCACTGCTGTGTATATATCAGTAATGAGCATGCGCAGTATCACTGCAGTGTATATATCAGTAATGTGCATGTACAGTATCACTGCTGTGTATATATCAGTAATGAGCATGCTCAGTATCACTGCTGTGTATATATCAGTAATGCGCATGCACAGTATCACTGCTGTGTATATATCAGTAACGCAGATGAGCAGTATCACTGCTGTGTATATATCAGTAATGTGCATGTACAGTATCACTGCTGTGTATATATCAGTAATGCGCATGTACAGTATCACTGCTGTGTATATATCAGTAATGCGCATGTACAGTATCACTGCTGTGTATATATCAGTAATGTGCATGTACAGTATCACTGCTGTGTATATATCAGTAATGAGCATGTACAGTATCACTGCTGTGTATATATCAGTAATGTGCATGTACAGTATCACTGCTGTGTATATATCAGTAATGAGCATGTACAGTATCACTGCTGTGTATATATCAGTAATGCGCATGTACAGTATCACTGCGGTGTATATATCAGTAATGAGCATGCGCAGTATCACTGCTGTGTATATATCAGTAATGCGCATGTACAGTATCACTGCTGTGTATATATCAGTAATGCGCATGTACAGTATCACTGCTGTGTATATATCAGTAATGAGCATGTACAGTATCACTGCTGTGTATATATCAGTAATGAGCATGTACAGTATCACTGCTGTGTATATATCAGTAATGCGCATGTACAGTATCACTGCTGTGTATATATCAGTAATGCGCATGTGCAGTATCACTGCTGTGTATATATCAGTAATGCACATGTACAGTATCACTGCTGTGTATATATCAGTAATGAGCATGCACAATATCACTGCTGTGTATTTTTCAGTAATGCGCATGTACAGTATCACTGCTGTGTATATATCAGTAATGTGCATGTGCAGTATCACTGCTGTGTATTTTTCAGTAATGCGCATGTACAGTATCACTGCTGTGTATATATCAGTAATGCACATGTACAGTATTACTGCTGTGTGTATATATCAGTAATGAGCATGCGCAATATCACTGCTGTGTATTTTTCAATAATGCGCATGTACAGTATCACTGCTGTGTATATATCAGTAATGCAGATGTGCAGTATCACTGCTGTGTATATATCAGTAATGCAGATGTGCAGTATTACTGATGTGTATATATCAGTAATGCACATGTACAGTATTACTGCTGTGTGTGTATATATCAGTAATGAGCATGCGCAATATCACTGCTGTGTATTTTTCAGTAATGCAGATGTGCAGTATCACTGCTGTGTATATATCAGTAATGCAGATGTGCAGTATCACTGCTGTGTATATATCAGTAATGCGCATGTACAGTATCACTGCTGTGTATATATCAGTAATGAGCATGCACAGTATCACTGCTGTGTATATATCAGTAATGCGCATGTACAGTATCACTGCTGTGTGTATATCAGTAATGTGCATGTACAGTATCACTGCTGTGTATATATCAGTAATGTGCATGTACAGTATCACTGCTGTGTATATATCAGTAATGTGCATGCACAGTATCACTGCTGTGTATATATCAGTAATGTGCATGTACAGTATCACTGCCGTGTATATATCAGTAATGTGCATGTACAGTATCACTGCTGTGTATATATCAGTAATGTGCATGCACAGTATCACTGCTGTGTATATATCAGTAATGAGCATGTACAATATCACTGCAGTGTATATATCAGTAATGTGCATGTACAGTATCACTGCTGTGTATATATCAGTAATGTGCATGTGCAGTATCACTGCTGTGTATATATCAGTAATGTGCATGTACAGTATCACTGCTGTGTATATATCAGTAATGTGCATGTACAGTATCACTGCTGTGTATATATCAGTAATGTGCATGTGCAGTATCACTGCTGTGTATATATCAGTAATGTGCATGTACAGTATCACTGCCGTGTATATATCAGTAATGTGCATGTACAGTATCACTGCTGTGTATATATCAGTAATGTGCATGTACAGTATCACTGCTGTGTATATATCAGTAATGTGCATGTACAGTATCACTGCTGTGTATATATCAGTAACGCAGATGTGCAGTATTACTGCTGTGTATATATCAGTAATGTGCATGTGCAGTATTACTGCTGTGTAAATATCAGTAATGCGCATGTACAGTATCACTGCTGTGTATATATCAGTAATGCAGATGTGCAGTATCACTGCTGTGTATATATCAGTAATGCGCATGTACAGTATCACTGCTGTGTATATATCAGTAATGTGCATGCACAGTATCACTGCTGTGTATATATCAGTAATGCGCATGTACAGTATCACTGCTGTGTGTATATCAGTAATGTGCATGTACAGTATCACTGCTGTGTATATATCAGTAATGTGCATGTACAGTATCACTGCTGTGTATATATCAGTAATGTGCATGCACAGTATCACTGCTGTGTATATATCAGTAATGTGCATGTACAGTATCACTGCCGTGTATATATCAGTAATGTGCATGTACAGTATCACTGCTGTGTATATATCAGTAATGTGCATGCACAGTATCACTGCTGTGTATATATCAGTAATGAGCATGTACAATATCACTGCAGTGTATATATCAGTAATGTGCATGTACAGTATCACTGCTGTGTATATATCAGTAATGTGCATGTGCAGTATCACTGCTGTGTATATATCAGTAATGTGCATGTACAGTATCACTGCTGTGTATATATCAGTAATGTGCATGTACAGTATCACTGCTGTGTATATATCAGTAATGTGCATGTGCAGTATCACTGCTGTGTATATATCAGTAATGTGCATGTACAGTATCACTGCCGTGTATATATCAGTAATGTGCATGTACAGTATCACTGCTGTGTATATATCAGTAATGTGCATGTACAGTATCACTGCTGTGTATATATCAGTAATGTGCATGTACAGTATCACTGCTGTGTATATATCAGTAACGCAGATGTGCAGTATTACTGCTGTGTATATATCAGTAATGTGCATGTGCAGTATTACTGCTGTGTAAATATCAGTAATGCGCATGTACAGTATCACTGCTGTGTATATATCAGTAATGTGCATGTACAGTATCACTGCTGTGTATATATCAGTAATGTGCATGTGCAGTATTACTGCTGTGTATATATCAGTAATGTGCATGTACAGTATCACTGCTGTGTATATATCAGTAATGAGCATGTACAGTATCACTGCTGTGTATATATCAGTAATGAGCATGTACAATATCACTGCAGTGTATATATCAGTAATGTGCATGTATAGTATCACTGCTGTGTATATATCAGTAATGTGCATGTACAGTATCACTGCTGTGTATATATCAGTAATGTGCATGTACAGTATCACTGCTGTGTATATATCAGTAATGTGCATGTACAGTATCACTGCTGTGTATATATCAGTAATGAGCATGTACAATATCACTGCAGTGTATATATCAGTAATGTGCATGTACAGTATCACTGCTGTGTATATATCAGTAATGTGCATGTGCAGTATTACTGCTGTGTATATATCAGTAATGTGCATGTACAGTATCACTGCTGTGTATATATCAGTAATGTGCATGTACAGTATCACTGCTGTGTATATATCAGTAATGTGCATGTACAGTATCACTGCTGTGTATTTTTCAGTAATGCGCATGTACAGTATCACTGCTGTGTATATATCAGTAATGTGCATGTACAGTATCACTGCTGTGTATTTTTCAGTAATGCGCATGTACAGTATTACTGCTGTGTATATATAAGTAATGTGCATAGACAGTATCACTGCTGTGTATATATCAGTAATGTGCATGTACAGTATCACTGCTGTGTATATATCAGTAATGTTCATGTACAATATCACTGCTGTGTATATATCAGTAATGTGCATGTACAGTATCACTGCTGTGTATATATCAGTAATGTGCATGTACAGTATCACTGCTGTGTATATATCAGTAATGTGCATAGACAGTATCACTGCTGTGTATATATCAGTAATGTGCATGTACAGTATCACTGCTGTGTATATATCAGTAATGTGCATGTACAGTATCACTGCTGTGTATATATCAGTAATGTGCATGTACAGTATCACTGCTGTGTATATATCAGTAATGCTCATGTACAGTATCACTGCTGTGTATATATCAGTAATGTGCATAGACAGTATCACTGCTGTGTATATATCAGTAATGTGCATGTACAGTATCACTGCTGTGTATATATCAGTAATGTGCATGTACAGTATCACTGCTGTGTATATATCAGTAATGTGCATGTACAGTATCACTGCTGTGTATATATCAGTAATGCGCATGTACAGTATCACTGCTGTGTATATATCAGTAATGCACATGTACAGTATCACTGCTGTGTATATATCAGTAATGTGCATGTACAGTATCACTGCTGTGTATATATCAGTAATGTGCATGTACAGTATCACTGCTGTGTATATATCAGTAATGTGCATGTACAGTATCACTGCTGTGTATATATCAGTAATGAGCATGTACAGTATCACTACTGTGTATATATCAGTAATGCACATGTACAGTATCACTGCTGTGTATATATCAGTAATGTGCATGTACAGTATCACTGCTGTGTATATATCAGTAATGCGCATGTACAGTATCACTGCTGTGTATATATCAGTAATGCACATGTACAGTATCACTGCTGTGTATATATCAGTAATGCGCATGTACAGTATCACTGCTGTGTATATATCAGTAATGTGCATGTACAGTATCACTGCTGTGTATATATCAGTAATGTGCATGAACAGTATTACTGCTGTGTATATATCAGTAATGTGCATGTACAGTATCACTGCTGTGTATATATCAGTAATGTGCATGCACAGTATCACTGCTGTGTATATATCAGTAATGTGCATGTACAGTATCACTGCTGTGTATATATCAGTAAAGTGCATGTACAGTATCACTGCTGAGTATATATCAGTAATGTGCATGTACAGTATCACTGCTGTCAGGGCCGGATTTACATCTCAGGTGCCTGTAGGCACAAAAACCTGAAGCGCCCCCCCCACCCCCCCCACCCCCCCTAGAAAAAAGTGGAAAAAATGAGGACTTTTTTTTATTATTATTTAGGACAACTAAAAATAAATATTAGATGTAAAATTACATTTTCCCTTTTATGGAGATACACAAATACACACACCAATTGCAATATTTGTTGTAATGGAAGCTACACCAAAAATCAATATTCACTTGACTCAAATGGCCATACAATTTCTATTATGTATAACAAAAACAAATCATGTTAAACTTTTAATGCAAAATATTCTAAAGAAAACCCTATTTAAAGGGACATCAAATGTGACAGTTTGCTGGGCATTTTATTATTGCACTAGTGCTTGCAGAGAAGTGTGTTAGCCTCTTGCAAAAGAGTTAAACACATAGTCAATGTCAGTTCTGAGACAGCAATACACATCTGTGCAGACCCAGATGGGCTCATAGGACATGTTTATTGACAAGCCATTAGTGTATTGCTTTTCTGGAGATGACTTTGACTATGTGCTTAACATTTTGTTGGAGTCAAACACAGTTTTGTGTAAACAATAGCAATATTAAAACTAGCAGCATGCAAGCTCATCACCATCAACAACCTGTGCAGCCAGTGGAAGAAAATATAAAATGTAGGGAAAAAAATCTTGTAAACTCTGATATTTTTGGTACAAACACACACAGATGTTACATTTATTTTGTTCTGAAATATAAATATCATATGATGTTGCTCTCAAAGGAAAACATGGAATGTTGTAGATTATATGTAATCCAGGGGTCAACAAATGTGTTTAAAATTAGAATTTAGAAATTCAATGGGAGGGGTTTAGTTTTAATCTTTGCCCCTCTCTCCTTCATGGCTCCCTCAACTGCTGTAACATATTCCCAATGAAACACTCGACTTTGTAGGCACCTGGCAGCACAATTCTTACTAAAATAAATGCCCTCATAAAAAAAAAAAAAAAAAAAAAAAAAAATTTTTTTTTTTTTTTTTTTTTTTTTTATTATTGACAGGCAGGCGCCCCTCACTGCAAGGCGCCTGTAGGCACATGCCTACTGTGCCTAATGGGAAATCCGGCCCTGACTGCTGTGTATATATCAGTAATGTGCATGTACAGTATCACTGCTGTGTATATATCAGTAATGAGCATGCACAGTATCACTGAAGTGTATATATCAGTAATGTGCATGTACAGTATCACTGCTGTGTATATATCAGTAATGTGCATGTACTGTATCACTGCTGTGTATATATCAGTAATGTGCATGTACAGTATCACTGCTGTGTATATATCAGTAATGAGCATGTACAGTATCACTGCTGTGTATATATCAGTAATGTGCATGTACAGTATTACTGCTGTGTATATATAAGTAATGAGCATGCACAGTATCACTGAAGTGTATATATCAGTAATGTGCATGTACAGTATCACTGCTGTGTATATATCAGTAATGTGCATGTACAGTATCACTGCTGTGTATATATCAGTAATGTGCATGTACAGTATCACTGCTGTGTATATATCAGTAATGAGCATGTAAAGTATCACTGCTGTGTATATATCAGTAATGTGCATGTACAGTATCACTGCTGTGTATATATCAGTAATGAGCATGTGCAGTATCACTGAAGTGTATATATCAGTAATGTGCATGTACAGTATCACTGCTGTGTATATATCAGTAATGTGCATGTACAGTATCACTGCAGTGTATATATCAGTAATGAGCATGTACAGTATCACTGCTGTGTATATATCAGTAATGTGCATGTACAGTATTACTGCTGTGTATATATCAGTAATGTGCATGTACAGTATCACTGCTGTGTATATATCAGTAATGAGCATGTACAGTATCACTGCTGTGTATATATCAGTAATGTGCATGTACAGTATCACTGCTGTGTATATATCATTAATGCGCATGTACAGTATCACTGAAGTGTATATATCAGTAACGCAGATGTGCAGTATTACTGCTGTGTATATATCAGTAATGCAGATGTGCAGTATCACTGCTGTGTATATATCAGTAATGCAGATGTGCAGTATCACTGCTGTGTATATATCAGTAATGTGCATGTACAGTATCACTGCTGTGTATATATCAGTAACGCAGATGTGCAGTATTACTGCTGTGTATATATCAGTAATGCAGATGTGCAGTATCACTGCTGTGTATATATCAGTAACGCAGATGTGCAGTATCACTGCTGTGTATATATCAGTAATGCAGATGTGCAGTATCACTGCTGTGTATATATCAGTAATGCGCATGTACAGTATCACTGCTGTGTATATATCAGTAATGTGCATGTACAGTATCACTGCTGTGTATATATCAGTAATGCAGATGTGCAGTATCACTGCTGTGTATATATCAGTAATGCGCATGTACAGTATCACTGCTGTGTATATATCAGTAATGTGCATGTACAGTATCACTGCTGTGTGTATATCAGTAATGAGCATGTACAGTATCACTGCTGTGTATATATCAGTAATGCGCATGTACAGTATCACTGCTGTGTATATATCAGTAATGTGCATGTACAGTATCACTGCTGTGTATATATCAGTAACGCAGATGTGCAGTATTACTGCTGTGTATATATCAGTAATGCAGATGTGCAGTATCACTGCTGTGTATATATCAGTAATGCAGATGTGCAGTATCACTGCTGTGTATATATCAGTAATGCACATGTACAGTATTACTGCTGTGTGTGTATATATCAGTAATGTGCATGTACAGTATCACTGCTGTGTATATATCAGTAATGTGCATGTACAGTATCACTGCTGTGTATATATCAGTAATGCGCATGTGCAGTATCACTGCTGTGTATATATCAGTAATGTGCATGTACAGTATCACTGCTGTGTATATATCAGTAATGTGCATGCGCAGTATCACTGCTGTGTATATATCAGTAATGTGCATGTACAGTATCACTGCTGTGTATATATCAGTAATGTGCATGTACAGTATCACTGCAGTGTATATATCAGTAATGAGCATGTACAGTATCACTGCTGTGTATATATCAGTAATGTGCATGTACAGTATCACTGCAGTGTATATATCAGTAATGAGCATGTACAGTATCACTGCTGTGTATATATCAGTAATGCGCATGTGCAGTATCACTGCTGTGTATATATCAGTAATGTGCATGTACAGTATTACTGCTGTGTATATATCAGTAATGTGCATGTACAGTATCACTGCTGTGTATATATCAGTAATGAGCATGTACAGTATCACTGCTGTGTATATATCAGTAATGTGCATGTACAGTATCACTGCTGTGTATATATCATTAATGCGCATGTACAGTATCACTGAAGTGTATATATCAGTAACGCAGATGTGCAGTATTACTGCTGTGTATATATCAGTAATGTGCATGTACAGTATCACTGCTGTGTATATATCAGTAACGCAGATGTGCAGTATTACTGCTGTGTATATATCAGTAATGCAGATGTGCAGTATCACTGCTGTGTATATATCAGTAATGCAGATGTGCAGTATCACTGCTGTGTATATATCAGTAATGTGCATGTACAGTATCACTGCTGTGTATATATCAGTAACGCAGATGTGCAGTATTACTGCTGTGTATATATCAGTAATGCAGATGTACAGTATCACTGCTGTGTATATATCAGTAATGTGCATGTACAGTATCACTGCAGTGTATATATCAGTAATGAGCATGTACAGTATCACTGCTGTGTATATATCAGTAATGTGCATGTACAGTATTACTGCTGTGTATATATCAGTAATGTGCATGTACAGTATCACTGCTGTGTATATATCAGTAATGAGCATGTACAGTATCACTGCTGTGTATATATCAGTAATGTGCATGTACAGTATCACTGCTGTGTATATATCATTAATGCGCATGTACAGTATCACTGAAGTGTATATATCAGTAACGCAGATGTGCAGTATTACTGCTGTGTATATATCAGTAATGTGCATGTACAGTATCACTGCTGTGTATATATCAGTAACGCAGATGTGCAGTATTACTGCTGTGTATATATCAGTAATGCAGATGTGCAGTATCACTGCTGTGTATATATCAGTAATGCAGATGTGCAGTATCACTGCTGTGTATATATCAGTAATGTGCATGTACAGTATCACTGCTGTGTATATATCAGTAACGCAGATGTGCAGTATTACTGCTGTGTATATATCAGTAAAGACAGTGGAGGGCAGCATAGCCCAGAACGACCATAATAATTAAGGCCCTTAGGAGTGTGCTGCTGTGAAGGTTGCAACAATGTTGCATTAGTGAGGGTGGGGTTTAGCTTACCTTTAAGTAGTCAGCTCCCAAGGCCCAAACCCTCTTTTCCAGCTCGTCTTCACAGCGTCAGGATCATCTGTCAGGAGTCCTGTGGAAGAAGATGTCGGAATTAGATGAGCTGATGATCGATGAGTTTGACTCTGGAGAAGATGTGGTGCAGCCTTCCCCCCCTCGCACGGTGAGTCGTCCCCCGGGGCCTAGCCTGTATCCCGAAGTTAGAGTTGTCTCTTCCTCCCCTCCTTTAATCCCCCTTTCAGTAGAGGTGGGTCCCCAAATAGCAGAGGAGGTTATGTTAGGGGAACAGGGCCCTGTTCTGGACGGGGGGGAGGCCGTATCTGCTCCGGTCGTTCTTACCGGGGAGGCGGTCTCCACGGCGGTAGCGCTGCTCCAATCCTTGGCAGCGGTGCTTTCCGGCGGGGGGGCCGGCATCCCAGGGAGGCCTCCCGGCTTCAGTTTGCGCGCCGGCGTCCACGCGGTCCTCCATGGCCTCTTCAGAGCCCGTCTCTTCCGGTTTGGCCGTTTCCGGTGACGTCACTTCCGGTGACGTCACGTCCGGAAACGCCATTCCGGACACAAGAGGCAAGCGGGCAGCATCGTCTTCTCCGCCGGGGTACGCAGGTAAGAGAGGGGTACCCCGGGGGGGGCGACGCCCGCGGGGGGTGCGCAGCGAGGCTCAATTACTCAGCGCCCGCGAAGGGACACTGATTTGGCGGCCATTGAAAGGGGTAGAAGGTTGCATGAGGGATCTCATGAGCAGGCCGCAAGCCTGACCGGGGGTATGTTAGCACTTGACGGTGCTCCGATCGGGGCAACTAGTGTGTCTGAGGGGCAAGTGGTTTT